>NW_027456831.1:0-160049 GCF_040206685.1 Ascaphus truei
CTCTCTGTATATCTGCGATGTGAGACCGACCACCTCTCTGTATATCTGCGATGTGAGACCGACCACCTCTCTGTATATCTGCGATGTGAGACCGACCACCTCTCTGTATATCTGCGATGTGAGGCCGACCACCTCTCTGTATATCTGCGATGTGAGACCGACCACCTCTCTGTATATCTGCGATGTGAGACCGACCACCTCTCTGTATATCTGCGATGTGAGACCGACCACCTCTCTGTATATCTGCGATGTGAGACCGACCACCTCTCTGTATATCTGCGATGTGAGACCGACCACCTCTCTGTATATCTGCGATGTGAGGCCGACCACCTCTCTGTATATCTGCGATGTGAGACCGACCACCTCTCTGTATATCTGCGATGTGAGACGACCACCTCTCTGTATATCTGCGATGTGAGACCGACCACCTCTCTGTATATCTGCGATGTGAGACCGACCACCTCTCTGTATATCTGCGATGTGAGACCGACCACCTCTCTGTATATCTGCGATGTGAGACCGACCACCTCTCTGTATATCTGCGATGCGAGGCCGACCACCTCTCTGTATATCTGCGATGCGAGGCCGACCACCTCTCTGTATATCTGCGATGTGAGACCGACCACCTCTCTGTATATCTGCGATGTGAGGCCGACCACCTCTCTGTATATCTGCGATGTGAGGCCGACCACCTCTCTGTATATCTGCGATGCGAGGCCGACCACCTCTCTGTATATCTGCGATGTGAGACCGACCACCTCTCTGTATATCTGCGATGTGAGACCGACCACCTCTCTGTATATCTGCGATGTGAGGCCGACCACCTCTCTGTATATCTGCGATGTGAGACCGACCACCTCTCTGTATATCTGCGATGTGAGACCGACCACCTCTCTGTATATCTGCGATGTGAGACCGACCACCTCTCTGTATATCTGCGATGTGAGGCCGACCACCTCTCTGTATATCTGCGATGTGAGACCGACCACCTCTCTGTATATCTGCGATGTGAGGCCGACCACCTCTCTGTATATCTGCGATGTGAGGCCGACCACCTCTCTGTATATCTGCGATGCGAGACCGACCACCTCTCTGTATATCTGCGATGTGAGACCGACCACCTCTCTGTATATCTGCGATGTGAGACCGACCACCTCTCTGTATATCTGCGATGTGAGGCCGACCACCTCTCTGTATATCTGCGATGTGAGACCGACCACCTCTCTGTATATCTGCGATGTGAGACCGACCACCTCTCTGTATATCTGCGATGTGAGACCGACCACCTCTCTGTATATCTGCGATGTGAGACCGACCACCTCTCTGTATATCTGCGATGTGAGACCGACCACCTCTCTGTATATCTGCGATGTGAGACCGACCACCTCTCTGTATATCTGCGATGTGAGACCGACCACCTCTCTGTATATCTGCGATGTGAGACCGACCACCTCTCTGTATATCTGCGATGTGAGACCGACCACCTCTCTGTATATCTGCGATGTGAGACCGACCACCTCTCTGTATATCTGCGATGTGAGCCGACCACCTCTCTGTATATCTGCGATGTGAGACCGACCACCTCTCTGTATATCTGCGATGTGAGGCCGACCACCTCTCTGTATATCTGCGATGTGAGACCGACCACCTCTCTGTATATCTGCGATGTGAGGCCGACCACCTCTCTGTATATCTGCGATGTGAGACCGACCACCTCTCTGTATATCTGCGATGTGAGGCCGACCACCTCTCTGTATATCTGCGATGTGAGGCTGACCACCTCTCTGTATATCTGCGATGTGAGACCGACCACCTCTCTGTATATCTGCGATGTGAGACCGACCACCTCTCTGTATATCTGCGATGTGAGGCCGACCACCTCTCTGTATATCTGCGATGTGAGGCCGACCACCTCTCTGTATATCTGCGATGTGAGGCCGACCACCTCTCTGTATATCTGCGATGTGAGACCGACCACCTCTCTGTATATCTGCGATGTGAGGCCGACCACCTCTCTGTATATCTGCGATGTGAGGCCGACCTCCTCTCTGTATATCTGCGATGTGAGACCGACCACCTCTCTGTATATCTGCGATGTGAGGCCGACCACCTCTCTGTATATCTGCGATGTGAGACCGACCACCTCTCTGTATATCTGCGATGTGAGACCGACCACCTCTCTGTATATCTGCGATGTGAGGCCGACCACCTCTCTGTATATCTGCGATGTGAGACCGACCACCTCTCTGTATATCTGCGATGTGAGGCCGACCACCTCTCTGTATATCTGCGATGTGAGGCCGACCACCTCTCTGTATATCTGCGATGCGAGACCGACCACCTCTCTGTATATCTGCGATGTGAGACCGACCACCTCTCTGTATATCTGCGATGTGAGACCGACCACCTCTCTGTATATCTGCGATGTGAGGCCGACCACCTCTCTGTATATCTGCGATGTGAGACCGACCACCTCTCTGTATATCTGCGATGTGAGACCGACCACCTCTCTGTATATCTGCGATGTGAGACCGACCACCTCTCTGTATATCTGCGATGTGAGACCGACCACCTCTCTGTATATCTGCGATGTGAGACCGACCACCTCTCTGTATATCTGCGATGTGAGACCGACCACCTCTCTGTATATCTGCGATGTGAGACCGACCACCTCTCTGTATATCTGCGATGTGAGACCGACCACCTCTCTGTATATCTGCGATGTGAGACCGACCACCTCTCTGTATATCTGCGATGTGAGACCGACCACCTCTCTGTATATCTGCGATGTGAGGCCGACCACCTCTCTGTATATCTGCGATGTGAGACCGACCACCTCTCTGTATATCTGCGATGTGAGGCCGACCACCTCTCTGTATATCTGCGATGTGAGACCGACCACCTCTCTGTATATCTGCGATGTGAGGCCGACCACCTCTCTGTATATCTGCGATGTGAGACCGACCACCTCTCTGTATATCTGCGATGTGAGGCCGACCACCTCTCTGTATATCTGCGATGTGAGGCTGACCACCTCTCTGTATATCTGCGATGTGAGACCGACCACCTCTCTGTATATCTGCGATGTGAGACCGACCACCTCTCTGTATATCTGCGATGTGAGGCCGACCACCTCTCTGTATATCTGCGATGTGAGGCCGACCACCTCTCTGTATATCTGCGATGTGAGGCCGACCACCTCTCTGTATATCTGCGATGTGAGACCGACCACCTCTCTGTATATCTGCGATGTGAGGCCGACCACCTCTCTGTATATCTGCGATGTGAGGCCGACCACCTCTCTGTATATCTGCGATGTGAGGCCGACCACCTCTCTGTATATCTGCGATGTGAGACCGACCACCTCTCTGTATATCTGCGATGTGAGACCGACCACCTCTCTGTATATCTGCGATGTGAGGCCGACCACCTCTCTGTATATCTGCGATGTGAGGCCGACCACCTCTCTGTATATCTGCGATGTGAGACCGACCACCTCTCTGTATATCTGCGATGTGAGGCCGACCACCTCTCTGTATATCTGCGATGTGAGACCGACCACCTCTCTGTATATCTGCGATGTGAGACCGACCACCTCTCTGTATATCTGCGATGTGAGACCGACCACCTCTCTGTATATCTGCGATGTGAGACCGACCACCTCTCTGTATATCTGCGATGTGAGGCCGACCACCTCTCTGTATATCTGCGATGCGAGGCCGACCACCTCTCTGTATATCTGCGATGTGAGACCGACCACCTCTCTGTATATCTGCGATGCGAGCCGACCACCTCTCTGTATATCTGCGATGCGAAGCCGACCACCTCTCTGTATATCTGCGATGTGAAGCCGACCACCTCTCTGTATATCTGCGATGTGAGACCGACCACCTCTCTGTATATCTGCGATGTGAGGCCGACCACCTCTCTGTATATCTGCGATGTGAGGCCGACCACCTCTCTGTATATCTGCGATGTGAGACCGACCACCTCTCTGTATATCTGCGATGTGAGACCGACCACCTCTCTGTATATCTGCGATGTGAGACCGACCACCTCTCTGTATATCTGCGATGCGAGGCCGACCACCTCTCTGTATATCTGCGATGTGAGACCGACCACCTCTCTGTATATCTGCGATGTGAGACCGACCACCTCTCTGTATATCTGCGATGTGAGGCCGACCACCTCTCTGTATATCTGCGATGTGAGACCGACCACCTCTCTGTATATCTGCGATGTGAGACCGACCACCTCTCTGTATATCTGCGATGTGAGACCGACCACCTCTCTGTATATCTGCGATGTGAGACCGACCACCTCTCTGTATATCTGCGATGTGAGTCCGACCACCTCTCTGTATATCTGCGATGTGAGACCGACCACCTCTCTGTATATCTGCGATGTGAGACCGACCACCTCTCTGTATATCTGCGATGTGAGACCGACCACCTCTCTGTATATCTGCGATGTGAGGCCGACCACCTCTCTGTATATCTGCGATGTGAGACCGACCACCTCTCTGTATATCTGCGATGTGAGGCCGACCACCTCTCTGTATATCTGCGATGTGAGACCGACCACCTCTCTGTATATCTGCGATGTGAGACCGACCACCTCTCTGTATATCTGCGATGCGAGACCGACCACCTCTCTGTATATCTGCGATGTGAGACCGACCACCTCTCTGTATATCTGCGATGTGAGACCGACCACCTCTCTGTATATCTGCGATGTGAGACCGACCACCTCTCTGTATATCTGCGATGCGAGGCCGACCACCTCTCTGTATATCTGCGATGCGAGGCCGACCACCTCTCTGTATATCTGCGATGTGAGGCCGACCACCTCTCTGTATATCTGCGATGTGAGGCCGACCACCTCTCTGTATATCTGCGATGTGAGACCGACCACCTCTCTGTATATCTGCGATGTGAGACCGACCACCTCTCTGTATATCTGCGATGTGAGACCGACCACCTCTCTGTATATCTGCGATGCGAGGCCGACCACCTCTCTGTATATCTGCGATGTGAGGCCGACCTCCTCTCTGTATATCTGCGATGTGAGACCGACCACCTCTCTGTATATCTGCGATGTGAGACCGACCACCTCTCTGTATATCTGCGATGTGAGACCGACCACCTCTCTGTATATCTGCGATGTGAGACCGACCACCTCTCTGTATATCTGCGATGTGAGACGACCACCTCTCTGTATATCTGCGATGTGAGACCGACCACCTCTCTGTATATCTGCGATGTGAGGCCGACCACCTCTCTGTATATCTGCGATGTTAGACCCGACCACCTCTCTGTATATCTGCGATGTGAGGCCGACCACCTCTCTGTATATCTGCGATGTGAGACCGACCACCTCTCTGTATATCTGCGATGTGAGACCGACCACCTCTCTGTATATCTGCGATGTGAGACCGACCACCTCTCTGTATATCTGCGATGTGAGGCCGACCACCTCTCTGTATATCTGCGATGTGAGGCCGACCACCTCTCTGTATATCTGCGATGTGAGACCGACCACCTCTCTGTATATCTGCGATGTGAGACCGACCACCTCTCTGTATATCTGCGATGTGAGGCCGACCACCTCTCTGTATATCTGCGATGTGAGACCGACCACCTCTCTGTATATCTGCGATGTGAGACCGACCACCTCTCTGTATATCTGCGATGTGAGACCGACCACCTCTCTGTATATCTGCGATGTGAGGCCGACCACCTCTCTGTATATCTGCGATGTGAGGCCGACCACCTCTCTGTATATCTGCGATGTGAGACCGACCACCTCTCTGTATATCTGCGATGTGAGACCGACCACCTCTCTGTATATCTGCGATGTGAGGCCGACCACCTCTCTGTATATCTGCGATGTGAGACCGACCACCTCTCTGTATATCTGCGATGTGAGACCGACCACCTCTCTGTATATCTGCGATGTGAGACCGACCACCTCTCTGTATATCTGCGATGTGAGACCGACCACCTCTCTGTATATCTGCGATGTGAGACCGACCACCTCTCTGTATATCTGCGATGTGAGACCGACCACCTCTCTGTATATCTGCGATGTGAGACCGACCACCTCTCTGTATATCTGCGATGCGAGGCCGACCACCTCTCTGTATATCTGCGATGTGAGACCGACCACCTCTCTGTATATCTGCGATGTGAGACCGACCACCTCTCTGTATATCTGCGATGTGAGGCCGACCACCTCTCTGTATATCTGCGATGTGAGACCGACCACCTCTCTGTATATCTGCGATGTGAGACCGACCACCTCTCTGTATATCTGCGATGTGAGGCCGACCACCTCTCTGTATATCTGCGATGTGAGACCGACCACCTCTCTGTATATCTGCGATGTGAGACCGACCACCTCTCTGTATATCTGCGATGTGAGACCGACCACCTCTCTGTATATCTGCGATGTGAGACCGACCACCTCTCTGTATATCTGCGATGTGAGACCGACCACCTCTCTGTATATCTGCGATGCGAGACCGACCACCTCTCTGTATATCTGCGATGTGAGACCGACCACCTCTCTGTATATCTGCGATGTGAGACCGACCACCTCTCTGTATATCTGCGATGTGAGACCGACCACCTCTCTGTATATCTGCGATGTGAGGACCGACCACCTCTCTGTATATCTGCGATGTGAGACCGACCACCTCTCTGTATATCTGCGATGTGAGGCCGACCACCTCTCTGTATATCTGCGATGTGAGACCGACCACCTCTCTGTATATCTGCGATGTGAGACCGACCACCTCTCTGTATATCTGCGATGTGAGACCGACCACCTCTCTGTATATCTGCGATGTGAGACCGACCACCTCTCTGTATATCTGCGATGTGAGACCGACCACCTCTCTGTATATCTGCGATGTGAGACCGACCACCTCTCTGTATATCTGCGATGTGAGACCGACCACCTCTCTGTATATCTGCGATGTGAGACCGACCACCTCTCTGTATATCTGCGATGTGAGACCGACCACCTCTCTGTATATCTGCGATGTGAGACCGACCACCTCTCTGTATATCTGCGATGTGAGACCGACCACCTCTCTGTATATCTGCGATGCGAGACCGACCACCTCTCTGTATATCTGCGATGTGAGACCGACCACCTCTCTGTATATCTGCGATGTGAGACCGACCACCTCTCTGTATATCTGCGATGTGAGACCGACCACCTCTCTGTATATCTGCGATGTGAGACCGACCACCTCTCTGTATATCTGCGATGTGAGACCGACCACCTCTCTGTATATCTGCGATGCGAGACCGACCACCTCTCTGTATATCTGCGATGTGAGACCGACCACCTCTCTGTATATCTGCGATGTGAAGCCGACCACCTCTCTGTATATCTGCGATGTGAGACCGACCACCTCTCTGTATATCTGCGATGTGAGACCGACCACCTCTCTGTATATCTGCGATGCGAGGCCGACCACCTCTCTGTATATCTGCGATGTGAGGCCGACCACCTCTCTGTATATCTGCGATGTGAGACCGACCACCTCTCTGTATATCTGCGATGTGAGACCGACCACCTCTCTGTATATCTGCGATGTGAGACCGACCACCTCTCTACCTCTCTGTGATATCTGCGATGTGAGGCCGACCACCTCTCTGTATATCTGCGATGCGAGAGCCGACCACCTCTCTGTATATCTGCGATGTGAGACCGACCACCTCTCTGTATATCTGCGATGTGAGACCGACCACCTCTCTGTATATCTGCGATGTGAGACCGACCACCTCTCTGTATATCTGCGATGTGAGACCGACCACCTCTCTGTATATCTGCGATGTGAGCCGACCACCTCTCTGTATATCTGCGATGTGAGACCGACCACCTCTCTGTATATCTGCGATGTGAGACCGACCACCTCTCTGTATATCTGCGATGTGAGACCGACCACCTCTCTGTATATCTGCGATGTGAGACCGACCACCTCTCTGTATATCTGCGATGTGAGACCGACCACCTCTCTGTATATCTGCGATGTGAGACCGACCACCTCTCTGTATATCTGCGATGCGAGGCCGACACTCTCTGTATATCTGCGATGCGAGGCGACCACCTCTCTGTATATCTGCGATGTGAGACCGACCACCTCTCTGTATATCTGCGATGTGAGACCGACCACCTCTCTGTATATCTGCGATGTGAGACCGACCACCTCTCTGTATATCTGCGATGTGAGACCGACCACCTCTCTGTATATCTGCGATGTGAGACCGACCACCTCTCTGTATATCTGCGATGTGAGACCGACCACCTCTCTGTATATCTGCGATGTGAGACCGACCACCTCTCTGTATATCTGCGATGTGAGACCGACCACCTCTCTGTATATCTGCGATGTGAGACCGACCACCTCTCTGTATATCTGCGATGTGAGACCGACCACTCTCTGTATATCTGCGATGTGAGGCCGACCACCTCTCTGTATATCTGCGATGTGAGGCCGACCACCTGTCTGTATATCTGCGATGTGAGACCGACCACCTCTCTGTATATCTGCGATGTGAGACCGACCACCTCTCTGTATATCTGCGATGTGAGACCGACCACCTCTCTGTATATCTGCGATGTGAGACCGACCACCTCTCTGTATATCTGCGATGTGAGGCCGACCACCTCTCTGTATATCTGCGATGTGAGACTGTGAGACCGACCACCTCTCTGTATATCTGCGATGTGAGCCGACCACCTCTCTGTATATCTGCGATGTGAGACCGACCACCTCTCTGTATATCTGCGATGTGAGACCGACCACCTCTCTGTATATCTGCGATGTGAGGCCGACCACCTCTCTGTATATCTGCGATGTGAGACTGGACCGACCACCTCTCTGTATATCTGCGATGTGAGACCGACCACCTCTCTGTATATCTGCGATGTGAGGCCGACCACCTCTCTGTATATCTGCGATGTGAGACCGACCACCTCTCTGTATATCTGCGATGTGAGACGACCACCTCTCTGTATATCTGCGATGTGAGGCCGACCACCTCTCTGTATATCTGCGATGTGAGGCCGACCACCTCTCTGTATATCTGCGATGCGAGGCCGACCACCTCTCTGTATATCTGCGATGTGAGACCGACCACCTCTCTGTATATCTGCGATGTGAGACCGACCACCTCTCTGTATATCTGCGATGTGAGACCGACCACTTCTCTGTATATCTGCGATGCGAGGCCGACCACCTCTCTGTATATCTGCGATGTGAGACCGACCACCTCTCTGTATATCTGCGATGTGAGACCGACCACCTCTCTGTATATCTGCGATGTGAGACCGACCACCTCTCTGTATATCTGCGATGTGAGGCCGACCACCTCTCTGTATATCTGCGATGTGAGACCGACCACCTCTCTGTATATCTGCGATGTGAGACCGACCACCTCTCTGTATATCTGCGATGTGAGACCGACCACCTCTCTGTATATCTGCGATGTGAGGCCGACCACCTCTCTGTATATCTGCGATGTGAGACCGACCACCTCTCTGTATATCTGCGATGTGAGGCCGACCACCTCTCTGTATATCTGCGATGTGAGGCCGACCACCTCTCTGTATATCTGCGATGCGAGGCCGACCACCTCTCTGTATATCTGCGATGTGAGACCGACCACCTCTCTGTATATCTGCGATGTGAGGCCGACCACCTCTCTGTATATCTGCGATGTGAGGCCGACCACCTCTCTGTATATCTGCGATGTGAGACCGACCACCTCTCTGTATATCTGCGATGTGAGGCCGACCACCTCTCTGTATATCTGCGATGTGAGGCCGACCACCTCTCTGTATATCTGCGATGTGAGACCGACCACCTCTCTGTATATCTGCGATGTGAGGCCGACCACCTCTCTGTATATCTGCGATGCGAGGCCGACCACCTCTCTGTATATCTGCGATGTGAGACCGACCACCTCTCTGTATATCTGCGATGTGAGGCCGACCACCTCTCTGTATATCTGCGATGTGAGACCGACCACCTCTCTGTATATCTGCGATGTGAGACTGACCACCTCTCTGTATATCTGCGATGTGAGACCGACCACCTCTCTGTATATCTGCGATGTGAGACCGACCACCTCTCTGTATATCTGCGATGTGAGACCGACCACCTCTCTGTATATCTGCGATGTGAGACCGACCACCTCTCTGTATATCTGCGATGTGAGACCGACCACCTCTCTGTATATCTGCGATGTGAGGCCGACCACCTCTCTGTATATCTGCGATGTGAGGCCGACCACCTCTCTGTATATCTGCGATGTGAGCCGACCACCTCTCTGTATATCTGCGATGTGAGACCGACCACCTCTCTGTATATCTGCGATGTGAGACCGACCACCTCTCTGTATATCTGCGATGTGAGGCCGACCACCTCTCTGTATATCTGCGATGCGAGGCCGACCACCTCTCTGTATATCTGCGATGTGAGACCGACCACCTCTCTGTATATCTGCGATGTGAGACCGACCACCTCTCTGTATATCTGCGATGTGAGACTGTGAGACCGACCACCTCTCTGTATATCTGCGATGTGAGGCCGACCACCTCTCTGTATATCTGCGATGTGAGACCGACCACCTCTCTGTATATCTGCGATGTGAGACCGACCACCTCTCTGTATATCTGCGATGTGAGGCCGACCACCTCTCTGTATATCTGCGATGTGAGACCGACCACCTCTCTGTATATCTGCGATGTGAGACCGACCACCTCTCTGTATATCTGCGATGTGAGACCGACCACCTCTCTGTATATCTGCGATGTGAGACCGACCACCTCTCTGTATATCTGCGATGTGAGACCGACCACCTCTCTGTATATCTGCGATGTGAGACCGACCACCTCTCTGTATATCTGCGATGTGAGGCCGACCACCTCTCTGTATATCTGCGATGTGAGACCGACCACCTCTCTGTATATCTGCGATGCGAGGCCGACCACCTCTCTGTATATCTGCGATGTGAGACCGACCACCTCTCTGTATATCTGCGATGTGAGACCGACCACCTCTCTGTATATCTGCGATGTGAGACCGACCACCTCTCTGTATATCTGCGATGTGAGGCCGACCACCTCTCTGTATATCTGCGATGTGAGACCGACCACCTCTCTGTATATCTGCGATGTGAGGCCGACCACCTCTCTGTATATCTGCGATGTGAGACTGACCACCTCTCTGTATATCTGCGATGTGAGACCGACCACCTCTCTGTATATCTGCGATGTGAGACCGACCACCTCTCTGTATATCTGCGATGTGAGGCCGACCACCTCTCTGTATATCTGCGATGTGAGGCCGACCACCTCTCTGTATATCTGCGATGTGAGACCGACCACCTCTCTGTATATCTGCGATGTGAGGCCGACCACCTCTCTGTATATCTGCGATGTGAGACCGACCACCTCTCTGTATATCTGCGATGTGAGGCCGACCACCTCTCTGTATATCTGCGATGTGAGACCGACCACCTCTCTGTATATCTGCGATGTGAGACCGACCACCTCTCTGTATATCTGCGATGTGAGACCGACCACCTCTCTGTATATCTGCGATGTGAGGCCGACCACCTCTCTGTATATCTGCGATGTGAGACCGACCACCTCTCTGTATATCTGCGATGTGAGACCGACCACCTCTCTGTATATCTGCGATGTGAGACCGACCACCTCCCTGTATATCTGCGATGTGAAGCCGACCACCTCTCTGTATATCTGCGATGTGAGACCGACCA
The DNA here is from genome assembly GCF_040206685.1 of Ascaphus truei. Classification (NCBI taxonomy): domain Eukaryota; kingdom Metazoa; phylum Chordata; class Amphibia; order Anura; family Ascaphidae; genus Ascaphus; species Ascaphus truei. The sequence continues at coordinate 11,802 of NW_027456831.1, forward strand.
CCTCTCTGTATATCTGCGATGTGAGACCGACCACCTCTCTGTATATCTGCGATGAGAGACCGACCACCTCTCTGTATATCTGCGATGCGAGGCCGACCACCTCTCTGTATATCTGCGATGTGAGACCGACCACCTCTCTGTATATCTGCGATGTGAGACCGACCACCTCTCTGTATATCTGCGATGTGAGACCGACCACCTCTCTGTATATCTGCGATGTGAGGTCGACCACCTCTCTGTATATCTGCGATGTGAGACCGACCACCTCTCTGTATATCTGCGATGTGAGGCCGACCACCTCTCTGTATATCTGCGATGTGAGGCCGACCACCTCTCTGTATATCTGCGATGTGAGACCGACCACCTCTCTGTATATCTGCGATGTGAGACCGACCACCTCTCTGTATATCTGCGATGTGAGACCGACCACCTCTCTGTATATCTGCGATGCGAGACCGACCACCTCTCTGTATATCTGCGATGCGAGACCGACCACCTCTCTGTATATCTGCGATGTGAGGCCGACCACCTCTCTGTATATCTGCGATGTGAGACCGACCACCTCTCTGTATATCTGCGATGTGAGGCCGACCACCTCTCTGTATATCTGCGATGTGAGGCCGACCACCTCTCTGTATATCTGCGATGTGAGACCGACCACCTCTCTGTATATCTGCGATGTGAGGCCGACCACCTCTCTGTATATCTGCGATGTGAGGCCGACCACCTCTCTGTATATCTGCGATGTGAGACCGACCACCTCTCTGTATATCTGCGATGTGATACCGACCACCTCTCTGTATATCTGCGATGTGAGACCGACCACCTCTCTGTATATCTGCGATGTGAGACCGACCACCTCTCTGTATATCTGCGATGTGAGGCCGACCACCTCTCTGTATATCTGCGATGCGAGGCCGACCACCTCTCTGTATATCTGCGATGTGAGACCGACCACCTCTCTGTATATCTGCGATGTGAGACCGACCACCTCTCTGTATATCTGCGATGTGAGGCCGACCACCTCTCTGTATATCTGCGATGTGAGACCGACCACCTCTCTGTATATCTGCGATGTGAGACCGACCACCTCTCTGTATATCTGCGATGTGAGACCGACCACCTCTCTGTATATCTGCGATGTGAGACCGACCACCTCTCTGTATATCTGCGATGCGAGGCCGACCACCTCTCTGTATATCTGCGATGTGAGACCGACCACCTCTCTGTATATCTGCGATGTGAGACCGACCACCTCTCTGTATATCTGCGATGCGAGACCGACCACCTCTCTGTATATCTGCGATGTGAGGCCGACCTCCTCTCTGTATATCTGCGATGTGAGACCGACCACCTCTCTGTATATCTGCGATGCGAGACCGACCACCTCTCTGTATATCTGCGATGTGAGGCCGACCACCTCTCTGTATATCTGCGATGTGAGGCCGACCTCCTCTCTGTATATCTGCGATGTGAGACCGACCACCTCTCTGTATATCTGCGATGCGAGACCGACCACCTCTCTGTATATCTGCGATGTGAGGCCGACCACCTCTCTGTATATCTGCGATGTGAGGCCGACCTCCTCTCTGTATATCTGCGATGTGAGACCGACCACCTCTCTGTATATCTGCGATGCGAGACCGACCACCTCTCTGTATATCTGCGATGTGAGACCGACCACCTCTCTGTATATCTGCGATGTGAGGCCGACCACCTCTCTGTATATCTGCGATGTGAGGCCGACCACCTCTCTGTATATCTGCGATGTGAGGCCGACCACCTCTCTGTATATCTGCGATGTGAGACCGACCACCTCTCTGTATATCTGCGATGTGAGACCGACCACCTCTCTGTATATCTGCGATGCGAAACCGACCACCTCTCTGTATATCTGCGATGTGAGACCGACCACCTCTCTGTATATCTGCGATACGAGACCGACCACCTCTCTGTATATCTGCGATGTGAGGCCGACCACCTCTCTGTATATCTGCGATGTGAGGCCGACCTCCTCTCTGTATATCTGCGATGTGAGACCGACCACCTCTCTGTATATCTGCGATGTGAGACCGACCACCTCTCTGTATATCTGCGATGCGAGGCCGACCACCTCTCTGTATATCTGCGATGTGAGACCGACCACCTCTCTGTATATCTGCGATGTGAGACCGACCACCTCTCTGTATATCTGCGATGTGAGGCCGACCACCTCTCTGTATATCTGCGATGTGAGGCCGACCACCTCTCTGTATATCTGCGATGCGAGGCCGACCACCTCTCTGTATATCTGCGATGTGAGACCGACCACCTCTCTGTATATCTGCGATGTGAGACCGACCACCTCTCTGTATATCTGCGATGCGAGGCCGACCACCTCTCTGTATATCTGCGATGCGAGACCGACCACCTCTCTGTATATCTGCGATGTGAGGCCGACCACCTCTCTGTATATCTGCGATGTGAGGCCGACCTCCTCTCTGTATATCTGCGATGTGAGACCGACCACCTCTCTGTATATCTGCGATGTGAGACCGACCACCTCTCTGTATATCTGTGATGTGAGACCGACCACCTCTCTGTATATCTGCGATGTGAGACCGACCACCTCTCTGTATATCTGCGATGTGAGACCGACCACCTCTCTGTATATCTGCGATGCGAGACCGACCACCTCTCTGTATATCTGCGATGTGAGGCCGACCACCTCTCTGTATATCTGCGATGTGAGGCCGACCTCCTCTCTGTATATCTGCGATGTGAGACCGACCACCTCTCTGTATATCTGCGATGCGAGACCGACCACCTCTCTGTATATCTGCGATGTGAGGCCGACCACCTCTCTGTATATCTGCGATGTGAGGCCGACCACCTCTCTGTATATCTGCGATGTGAGACCGACCACCTCTCTGTATATCTGCGATGTGAGGCCGACCACCTCTCTGTATATCTGCGATGCGAGGCCGACCACCTCTCTGTATATCTGCGATGTGAGGCCGACCACCTCTCTGTATATCTGCGATGTGAGACCGACCACCTCTCTGTATATCTGCGATGTGAGACCGACCACCTCTCTGTATATCTGCGATGTGAGACCGACCACCTCTCTGTATATCTGCGATGTGAGACCGACCACCTCTCTGTATATCTGCGATGTGAGACCGACCACCTCTCTGTATATCTGCGATGTGAGACCGACCACCTCTCTGTATATCTGCGATGTGAGACCGACCACCTCTCTGTATATCTGCGATGTGAGACCGACCACCTCTCTGTATATCTGCGATGTGAGACCGACCACCTCTCTGTATATCTGCGATGTGAGACCGACCACCTCTCTGTATATCTGCGATGTGAGACCGACCACCTCTCTGTATATCTGCGATGTGAGACCGACCACCTCTCTGTATATCTGCGATGTGAGGCCGACCACCTCTCTGTATATCTGCGATGTGAGACCGACCACCTCTCTGTATATCTGCGATGGGAGGCCGACCACCTCTCTGTATATCTGCGATGTGAGTCCGACCACCTCTCTGTATATCTGCGATGTGAGACCGACCACCTCTCTGTATATCTGCGATGTGAGGCCGACCACCTCTCTGTATATCTGCGATGTGAGACCGACCACCTCTCTGTATATCTGCGATGTGAGACCGACCACCTCTCTGTATATCTGCGATGTGAGACCGACCACCTCTCTGTATATCTGCGATGTGAGGCCGACCACCTCTCTGTATATCTGCGATGTGAGGCCGACCACCTCTCTGTATATCTGCGATGCGAGGCCGACCACCTCTCTGTATATCTGCGATGTGAGACCGACCACCTCTCTGTATATCTGCGATGTGAGACCGACCACCTCTCTGTATATCTGCGATGTGAGACCGACCACCTCTCTGTATATCTGCGATGTGAGGCCCCTCGTGTCTCCTTCTGCTGGACAGAGCTTCTCCAATGTAGTCAGCGGGGGGTCGGGGGAATGTTTGCTGTAACATGCTCTCAGCTGGAGGTATCTGAACAATTCTGATTGCGGGATCTCTTTGTTTGCTGTAATTTGTTCAAATGATTTCATTTTATTGTTCCCCTCCAGATCTCTGAATCTCCAATGGCCGCTGCACTTCCAAATTGACGCAGCGCTATCCGACAATCCAGGCGCAAAATCAGGATTCCCCCATAACGGAGCCATAAATGTTCACCAGCGTCTCAATATAAAGTACCAGGGGGGTCAGTCCTTCGTCACAGTGGTCGCCTTACAAAAGGTGACCATCGCTCAGACCCACCCCTTGGGCAAAAGAGTCAGATCTTCCCTTCCCCCCCCTTTCCACCGTCCCTTCCCCCTCCCCCCCCCACGTTCCCACCCTCCCGCCCCCCCGGGCGCAGAGCTCCTCTGGCCCCCTGCTCTGGGGCATCTATAGATCATAATAGACACCAATAGACTAGGCTCAGCTAGTATAGCAGGGTATAGAAGAAGCAGAGGTCCCAAATGGTGAGCTTGTGGCTCACAGAGTTGGCAGCCCCTCCTCCCCTCCCAGCCCCCAGCCACCCTCCCCCTGCAGCTGTTAGCCACGCTCCCACTGCTGGCCTGCCCCCCCCTTCCGCTGCACAGCACATCACCCCGCCTGCTATACATTAACACCCCCCCCTGCTGACCAGACCCCCCCCCATGGCTGGCCCGAGCCAGCCCACCAACGCGGCAGAGTCACCCCCGGCGTTCCTGGCGCCTTACCCCCAAGCGCCTTACCCCCAAGCGCCTTACCCCCAAGCGCCTTACCCCCAAGCGCTTTACCCCCAAGCGCTTTACCCCCAAGCGCTTTACCCCCAAGCACTTTACCCCCAAGCGCCTTACCCCCAAGCGCTTTACCCCCAAGCGCTTTACCCCCAAGCGCTTTACCCCCAAGCGCCTTACGCCCACGCGCCTTACGCCCACGCATCCCAAGCCCCCCCGTACGCACCGGCACATCACACGCACTACGCCCCTGCGCCGTATGCACCTGCCCCCTACGCGCCATACCCACCGGCGCCGCCAGCGCATGCACCCACACACCATGCCCCAGTGCCCTGTGCACCTGCGCCAGACGCCCCTGGCACGCCGGCACCTGCCTTGGATACATCAAAGGCGGTCCCGCTGCCCCTGCCTGCGGGGTGTCCCCCAGTGCCCCGGGCACCTCCCCAGGCGGATGCGCCAGCGCCAATGGCGCTGGGAAGCGTCGCCGATCCGGGGAGCAGTAACAGGAGCCGTGCAGCCGCCAAAACACCCAGGACCGGTCACCCAGGTGCACAAGCCGCAGGATCAGGTGAGCATGAAAATGCAGCATTGGAAAGTAATGAGGATGATGTTGATGGGGACGTTAGTGATGGGGGGTCGGTTAGGTCAGGGGCGGACTGTGAGTCCCAGGGGTCAGACAGCGAGAACAGTGAGAGAGCGAGCAGCGAGTCAGACGCAAGCAGCGGCGCAGACAGCGACGAGACCCCAGGGGTAAAGCGCATAAGGAAACAGGTAAAGGCGTTGAGCAAGGCGGCAAAGCGGAATAGGACAGATAAGGGAAAACGCAAAGCACGCAAAGACAAAGGGGCGACTTCCACCCACAGTGGGGAGGATTCGTTTGCAGTCGAAACTAGCCCCTGTACACACACCTGCCCAGGAGAACACAGAGAGACATAGGTAACAGGAAGTTTGTGGATATGTTCAAGCTGTCTGTAAAGGGGCGAGCAGAGAGGCAACGCGCGCGAGAGGCAGGCGAGAAAGGGCAGGTAGTGAGGAGTAACGCAAACTGGGTTATGGGTTTCATTGTGTTCGGGGACTGTTTCCTTTCAAAACATCCCAAGGAATTGCATAATGTGATGAGATACATGAGTGTGACACAGAACATACATGACGAACACAGGGGTCAGCGTGACGGGATTATGACGAGCAGTTCAGGCGCAGGTGGCAGGGGGATACACGGTTGAGTTTGGGGAAGAGGGACATGGAATTGTGGATGAAGTTAGTGGGATGGGGTAAGCAGGGGGGCGACGCCACCTTTCCCAAGGGTCCAGGCGGTCGGCCCGGGAGTGATTCAACAAGCAGGGGCAATAAAAGGGAGTGTTGGGCGTTTAATGATAAACACTGCAAGCTGGGGGCGGGTTGCAAGTTTAGGCATGTGTGTAGCCGGTGCGGGGGTAGCCACCCCATCAAGAAGTGCTTCAAAGGCCCTGGGCAACCGGAGCCAGGGGAGAGGGAAGGCGCTAACACCGGTCAGCCTTAGCGGTTTGGGCCGTTGGCTAAAGGGGTACCCCAACTGGGAGAAGGTGGGTTTTTCTTGGAGGAGGGTTTAGAAGGGGTTTTTTCACACAACAGTGGGGGGGTGAGTTAAAGGAGATAAAATTGGGACGTATGGTGGGCCCATTCACACACCCCCCCCCCCCCTATTGCTCAGTTAATGATTTCCCCGGGTGCAAAAAAAAAAAAAAAAAATTATATATATATATATATATATTTCAGGCTAATACAACACCTGTCATACCCAAGGGGGGTATGAGGCCATAGACCCGAGCTATGCCGGATACAATACCAATCATTCAACACTGCCATAAGGGATCATTAAGACATATGGGGAGGGAGCACTATTGGTAAAATTGACATAGAAGCAGCCTTTTCGGTTGTTACTCTGGGCCCCCAGCAGCTTCAGATTCACAAGCAAATGCTCAAAGGGGTACATTAGGGCGCCGCAGGCGAGTAATTAGATAATCTTCTAACATGTTTTCTGTCTTCACAGCGGGGGCCCCTCGATATGATATTAATAACATGCGTACGCCTTCGCAAGCGAGCTGCAGTCAGGGTTTAGGGTCACAGCTTGGGGTGTGGGGTGAGTCCCCAGTAAGTGGCCTTACTGGGTCCTCCGGGTGGCGGAACTGTCAGGCCAGTCATCGTAGGGACACCGTGAATACCCGAAATGGGGCTCCACCCGATGCGGATGGGCCACCAGGTAACGGTCCCCCTGAAAAGATCGTGCGGGCTGGAGGCGCCGACGCAGGCGGTCAGGCGCTGTACCCCTGGCACCAATCTTAGGCAGCTGGGCTCTATCCTATGCGGGCTGGAGGCGCCGACGCAGGCGGTCGGTCGCTGTACCCCTGGCACCAATCTTAGGCAGCTGGGCTCTATCCTATGCGGGTAGGCCCAGGCGGCCATGATAAGGGGGACCTAGGGGCCGTGGAGAGTGTCTCTCGCGGCGGAGAGTGTCTCTCCCAGTAACGGTAGACGGGGGCCGTGGAGAGTGTCTCTCCTGGTGGACGGTAGATTAGGGCGGGTGGAGGAGGGTGTCACGGTAGCTTGTGACAAGTTGTAATTTACACCAAACCTATATATAAATATATATATATATGGGATACACTTATGGTTTACCCCCGCTGCAGCTTATGTGTAAAGTTTGGGAAATGGTGCTACAAGGGGCATATAACTTAGTACATGGTAGACAGACAGAACCCCTATAGAAAGCACTCTGATCCAGTGTGAAATGGTGAAATTCTTAAAATGACTTTATTAAATGACACTATCGTTAGAATATTGGGGTTTAAAACAATGATTAAATAGTACCAAGTGATTCTTACTCTATGGATAGGTATATCCAGATGAGTGTACAGTGGTATATTAATGTCCAGTGTTAGGATAATTCACCGGCCCTAGTAGTCCTCTATGGAGTGGGTCTGCTAGGGTTGTGATATGGAGGTAACGGCAATTTTAGCCACAAATGTAGTGCCCCTGTAATTTAGTACTAATAGGTGCACTAATAAATAGGACCTGTACTATGCTGTTATTGTACTACAGCTATTAGTACATTATAGATACGATGTAACAGATTTAGGTCTAGGTGCACCTAATGATGTGTTCCTAGCACTAGCTCCTGTGATGGAGTTTGTGAATATAGTAACGTAGTGCTTTACACATATAAATTCCAAGTATAATAGGATGATACTCGAAAGAACATTAGTACTGTGAGATATATTGCAGGTGAATATGGTGGCATTGCTGTAACTACTGTATAAGCTTATACTGAGTTATCAGCTGAGTACTGATCCTTGTAGGGTGCATATACCGGTCAACTTGAAAGACTTTCCCCTAGTTGGATCAGTGCTCCTCACATGTGGTGGTAGTCTGGCACTCCAGGGGTTAATTCCTGGTTTGGTTGCCGTTTTGCTTGGTATATTTCCCCCTTAAGCTAAATGCTGTGGTAGGGGATTAGCATTCAGGTGGCTAAAATTGCCGTTACCTCCATATCACAACCCTAGCAGACCCACTCCATAGAGGACTACTAGGGCCGGTGAATTATCCTAACACCGGACATTAATATACCACTGTACACTCATCTGGATATACCTATCCATAGAGTAAGAATCACTTGGTACTATTTAATCATTGTTTTAAACCCCAATATTTTAACGATAGTGTCATTTAATAAAGTCATTTTAAGAATTTCACCATTTCACACTGGATCAGAGTGCTTTCTATAGGGGTTCTGTCTGTCTACCATGTACTAAATATATATATATACCTGGGTTTGAACTGGGACGAGACTTAAGATATAATAAAGTGATTTTATTCCTTGATAAAGGTGAACACAGCAGATATGTACAAATAATAGGCAAAATATAGACACTTACGTAAAGATTATGGCAGAAATCCATCAGGATACAGACTGCCACTTCTCCCATATTTCAGTTGACATCACAGCAAAACAGGCAGGATACATGCATGAAGACATTTGCATGAAGAACATTTGCCATGAACAACAATGGGTAAAAGGTGGTTCTGACTTATATATCATTTTAACCCCCTCTTTCCCAGATACGGCGCCGTGCTGTCTAGCAAAAAGTCCCTTTGAAGCTTTTGAAGCTCAGTTTGGACGTCCAGGGTCCAGTGTGAAAAGTCACACTTTCTCTGGTTAGTTCCTTTTGTCCGTTAGGCCAAGCATAAGCAATTAGCAATTTGGCCTTTAGACCAGGCAATGTAAATTCTAGCCCTTCCTGCTCATTATCATAGCAGGGGGGCTGCAGTTTCTCATAACTCAACCAAAATTTCATATTTACTGCAAATCATTGCATAACTTCCGTTCCGTAATACACACAGTCAGGTGAGATATATTAATACAATCCTTGACACCTGACGCTCGCAGAGAGACCCTACATTACAGTGTAATATGAAAATTAATAGAGATATTAATATCTGGCAGCCACTAAGGGCCAGATATTAAGTGTTTGTAACGGTTGGTGGCGGGGAAGTCCCACGAATACAAATATGTAGGTCTTAGCCTGTTCATCCAAGGACATCTCATAGTATTCTTATATTTAATAAGGTTACTCATTTTGATATCCTTCTTGGGTTTCTCCACCCCTACCCCCATCAATAAAACCTTTTGAAGTAGGCTTGTAGCTTTTCGCATAACCAACTAGGTAATTACCTGTTGATCCTTCCTGGGTCTTGCATAAACAATTAGGGCATTACCTTTTGCTCACTGGTGCTATGTGTCACACCTAAGCCCAGACCTGCTTAATTAGAGGCCTTTCTTAGTGTGAGTTATAATGTTCACAATCCACACTAGCTGCCTGCAAACAGGTATTAACATACTGTACACTAAAAAAAACCCTTCTACTTTTCACATTCAACTTCAATTAAGCCTTTTGAAGTCCAGATTCTCTGAAAAGACACAATACCGGGGTATTTTCTTAAACTGTAGCTTATCAACCCCTTAAGTCCCAGTGTGTGTGTTATGCAGACACTGATTAACCAGACATTACAATGGAACAGGGGAACAGTGGAAAATACATTTTCATGTTATAACAAGGGTTAAATCACATTTCTGGGCCTCAGCCCAGTTAACCCCTTGTCTCCCTGGTGAGGTTAGAGGGGGGCCCTTGGGGGGTAACCCCGTTAATCCCGGGCCAAACCCTCCCTACCGTCACAGAGGGCTCCCCCCGCCGGAAGATACCGAGAATAGGGATGACAAAGGACTAAGATTATGGCTGACAGTTATTTGCAGGTATTGTTAAAACAATAAAGCTGTGACCATTTTTACTTCCACAAATCTGTGTCGTCTCAGTTTGTTAGGGGGGTGTAAGTAAACCACGCAGTAGGCACACTAGGCCGTTAAGAAGAAGCAGAGGTCCCAAAATGGGGCCGTCGCGCCCATAATGGCCCGTGCCTCCAGGGGGTACTTAAAGTGCGTTCCTTTCCTTCCCCCCACCACGAGGCTTGGTGGATTTGCGCGCGAATCAACAAGGGGAGGGGCTAATGGGGCGGGCTATTTAAACCCTGCGCTTGCAAAAGCTACTCACTGACTCTGTTTTCCCACCCACCCATCCCATTGAGAATGTAATGTTGTGTTGTGTATAACCATATTTTATGAATCTGTTAGCAGATCCATCGTTACAGCTTTGGCGGAACGCGGAACTGTCAGGCCAGTCATCGTAGGGACACCGTGAATACCCGAAATGGGGCTCCATCCGATGCGGATGGGCCGCCAGGTAACGGTCCCCCTGAAAAGATTGTGCGGGCTGGAGGCGCCGACGCAGGCGGTCAGGCGCTGTACCCCTGGCACCAATCTTAGGCAGCTGGGCTCTATCCTATGCAGGTAGGCCCAGGCGGCCATGATAAGGGGGACCTAGGGGCCGTGGAGAGTGTCTCTCCCAGTAACGGTAGACGGGGGCCGTGGAGAGTGTCTCTCCCAGTGAACGGTAGACGGGGGCCGTGGAGAGTGTCTCTCGCGGCGGAGAGTGTCTCTCCCAGTGAACCGTAGACGGGGGCCGTGGAGAGTGTCTCTCGCGGCGGAGAGTGTCTCTCCTGGTGGACGGTAGATTAGGGCGGGTGGAGGAGGGCTCCCCCCGCCGGAAGATACCGATAATAGGGATGACAAAGGACTAAGATTATGGCTGACAGTTATTTGCAGGTATTTACTTCCACAAATCTGTGTCGTCTCAGTTTGTTAGGGGGGTGTAAGTAAACCACGCAGTAGGCACACTAGGCCGTTAAGGGCTATGATACAAAGGCAGCCACCCACGACACTCACCAATGGCCATTAATATATTGTCCCACAATGTAAAAGTGTGTGTGTGTGTCACCAGAAGAACCCACCCAGTCACCGACCGACCAAGCCAATGAGTCACCCACCCAAGTCATCCACCCACCCAGTCAAGTCACTCAGTCAGTAAGTCACCCAGTCAGTCACCCACCTAGTCAGTCACCCACCCAGTCACCCACCCAGTCAGTCAGTCAGTCAGTCACACTGCCTCTCTCTCTCTCACACTCTGTACCTGGATATTTTAGTTACTCTATATACCTACACCGAAATAACCTATACTGCTTTTTTCCAGATCTGACTCAAGTTTCACACGGAAAACATCGGAATCCCCCCTAACCCAGAAGACAGGTAAGGAACACCTCCCCTCCAATGTATAACATTGCGGGAATGCGGATCAGGTAAGATCCCACATACACGTAACAAGGACTAATTGTAGTATACTGTAATACAATAAATAAACTTATTGTAAGGATCCGTGCCGCGGGTATACCCGCTTCCAGCACCTCCTTACCTGTTCTCCGTGCCGCGGGTATACCCGCTTCCAGCACCTCCTTACCTGTTCTCCATGCCGCGGGTATACCCGCTTCCAGCGCCTCCTTACCTGTTCTCCGTGCCGCGGGTATACCCGCTTCCAGCACCTCCTTACCTGTTCTCCGTGCCGCGGGTACACCCGCTTCCAGCACCTCCTTACCTGTTCTCCGTGCCGCGGGTACACCCGCTTCCAGCACCTCCTTACCTGTTCTCCGTGCCGCCCAGGCTCCCCGGCGGCGTGCCTCACTCCTCACAGCTCCCCCTACAGCTGCCCCCGCACTTCCGGGGCGCGCGCAGACCCAGGCTGCCATTTACTGGCGCCGGGTGCCTGACTCCGCCTCCTCAGTTGTAGCGCACGCAGCATACACTTCCCTGCCCCTGCTTCATCAGGTCCGCTCCCCAGGCCCTTCTCCCCTATCATCTCCGTCCCGGGCCACTCCTCCGCTCGTCCCCTTGCTCCAGTAGGCCCCAGCTTCCCAGACTCTTCTCCCCTATCAGGTCCTCCCTCGGGCCACTCCTCCGTTCCTCCCCTTCCTCCGATAGGCCCCAGCCCCCTATATAGTCTCCCCTCACCATTACCTCCTTGCTCTGCATAGCTTCCGTACCTTGGTGCTGTCTGCTGTTGCCTGGCCCCTTTTGTCTTTCAGTTCCTGTTCCTGTCCCTGGATTTCTGCTGACCTCCCTGGATTTTGACCTTTGGCTTTGGACTTCTATTACGCTGCTCTCTGGAACCCCTTGGATTTGGCTTTGGACTTTCTACCTTGCAGACTTCTATATCCCTTGGACACGGCTTACGGACACTCTACTACGCTGCTCTCTCCGAGCATTACATTATGCAGAGCCCATCAGACCCAGACCCCCCTGAGGTGGAAGATACCCTAACTACCATATCCAAACACTTTACCTTCTTGGACAACCAGCTCACCGCCCTTAACCAGCAAGTTACTACCCTATCTCTCCAGATTCCCCAGGTTAATGTCTCCACTTCCGTTATCCCTCCCACTGTCTCCCGTGAAGGAACAGGTTCTTCCGAGTTGCGTATCCCTACGCCCAGTAAATACGCGGGAGAACCGCTTGGATGCCGTGGGTTTTTGAATCAGTGCGAGATACAATTCGAACTGTCACCTTCTCGCTTCCCCACGGACCGAACCAAGGTAGCTTATGTTTTCTCCCTTATCACCGGGGACGCCCTGGCCTGGGCTTCACCAATCTGGGAGCTGAAACCTGAACTCACTTACAACTTCCCTAACTTTAAGAGAGAATTTCGTTTAGTCTTTGACACCCCTGGGTGTAGTGATATGGCTGCTTCCTCCTTGTTCCACATTACGCAGGGTCGGAGATCAGTGGCAGGTTACGCTCTGGAGTTCCGGACTATCGCGGCTGAGATGGATTGGAACGATGGGGCCCTCTCCGTGGCCGTCTGGCAGGGACTTTTGGAATCCTTAAAGGACGAGCTGGCGGCTCGTGAGAGGCCTTCCTCACTGGAGGCCCTAATCGCTTTGTGCATCAGGGTGGATCAAAGACTTCTGGAGAGGCGAGCTGAACGTCAACGTCCTCGTACTTCTGTTTCCATGACTTCTAATTCCAGGTCTCCTGCGCTTGTTCTGCCAGCATTGGACGCTCCGGAACCCATGCAACTGGGCAGTCATCAACTTCCTTCTATGGAGCGACTACGTCGGAGAAACGAGGGCCTGTGCTTCTATTGTGGATCTCCTGGACACATCCTGCCGCGTTGTCCCCTGAGGCCGGGAAACGCCAGCGCCCAGTGAGGTACGAGGGAATCTCACTGGGTATCATCTCTTCTTTTCCCTCTCCCGCACAGGGTCTTCCCAAACGTATCTAACTGCCTGTCCTCCTTAAGTACGCCAGCATCCAAACCCCCGCCTGGGCCTTCCTCGATTCTGGATCCGGAGGGAATTTCGTAAATCTGGCGTTTGCTATCCAGCTGTAGTGTGAAGATAGTCAGCGCTCCAGGGTTCTCCATCCTAAGGATTGAGCCACATTAGGTTTTAACTGTGTATGTACACTTATTCTTGCTCTTCCAAGGAAGGAAAGGTTTTTAGATGTTCCCTGAATCATTTCAAATGTGCCTGCCAAATCATTAGGTTCTAAACCCTTTTTCCCTATTTTTTAAGATACCTTTCTCTATAACCATTCTAAATGTGTTTGGTACAAATGTAGGGCATACTGCCCACAGTAAGAAATATGATTTTGCAATGTCAAGGTAGATGTAATTTTAACGTTTGGCCACATGGTGGCACCATTGTATCACGAATGGCAAGATTCTAACTAATAGCAAAAAAAGTTTAAAAGGAGTGACTCACGGAGGATTTTAATGGTTCCTAACACTATGATGATTTTGAAAATACTGTTCCCACCAGATAGTCGCGCAATTGAAAGAAAAACTATGTCTGTTTGAACACCCATCTTTAATTAGTGCTGGGTATAGATTATTTTCATTATGCAATTTCTACTATGCAACTTTTATTATGCAATCTCTTCTTACAAAGTTGAAATCCACCATCCGGTTACCATAAATACTAAGGGCTAATAACGGCAACACTTATAAAGACATAAAATAGTCATTTTTACTCCGTTTTAATTTTAATCAGAAACAGGTGATCAACCAATTAACTAAAGGGGGATACCTATATATACAGCACACAATGAGCATCCGGCAGGAACCTGACGAAGCTTATTGCGAAACGCGTTGTTCCCTGCCGGAGCTCATTGAGAGAGGGACCCAGCACACTACAGGACATCCGGTGCAGATCCCCTCTTCCGGTTCCGCTGCCGGACGCGCCAGTGGGAACAAGAACGGAGGAGGAGACCGTGCAGGAGTGTACCGAGCGGCTGAGGCTGGGCCATTTTATCTGACATCAAGTGTGAGTGTAGTCCTTGTGTTTGCTTTATTTCATTTTATTTCATTGTGTCTCATTTTATTTTATTTCATTGTGTCATAGATTGTTCTATACTTTTTATGGTTCACCACATGTTTGCATTTCATATGCTTATGTCTCCACTGTATACCCATTAAAGACCTTTTTTATTGTTGTTAACCCTTGTTGGCATACACTCCTTTTGGTCATCTGGGAAACGGGGAGAGGAGACACTCACACACTACACCCATCGGGGGATAATTCTGCTGAGACAACCCAGACACCATCCATACAGGACATCACCCTCTGAGGACAAGGACTCACATCAGGCCGTGTGAGTTTTATGTTATTGAGACTCCAGCATTTGAGTCTGTAATAAATCCACTACAGTCAGCGTTGAGGGAGAGACACCACACAAGCCCGTGTGAGTCACTGAATCCATCATTTTATGTATTCTTTGATTAGTTAAAGTGGAAAACCAATTATCAACCCCTCCAGCATTATCCTCCTCCTTGCTACCACCCCCTGCCCCTACCCCCCTCCCCCTTTCCCCACCCACCCCCCCCCCCTCATCCCCCACATGTGTATCTAATACACTGAGATTTTAATTCTTTTTTATCCATATCCTTTTATTTTTTTATCCATATCCTTCTATTCCATTCGGTTCCATCGACATCGGGAGGCCCATGAGGTTTGCGCTGACTATCTTCACACTACAACTGCCACGCTAAGAAGAAGACGGGATTCCCTTCTCCGAAGTCAAGCAGCAACCAGGAAATCATCAAAAAAGGGCCAGTATATATTTTTATATACTCTTTTACACTGCGTACACAATCACATATCTATATTCCAATTTATTTGAATAGCTTAGGCGTTGCAGCACTTTCTCCGCCACAAATCCTAGGGAGCGCCCCAGTTCAAACAACCTCCTGTTTGCTATCCAGCACAACATTCCACTCCGGGAGAAGGCCTTTCCGGTCGGATTGGAGGCTATCGATGGTCGACCCCTGCAGCCAGCTTTTATTTCCTTGGAGGCACTTCCCATTGAACTTTCTATGAATGATGGACATTGTAACTCATTTCTTTTGATGTCATCCATTCCCCTTCGGTCCAAATCATCCTGGGCTTACCATGGCTGCAACTACACAATCCCATCATCGATTGGACTGCCGAGTTCCCCGTTCAATGGAGATCCTCCCAGGTAGAATTGCCTGCTCCGTCCGCTGTGGTATTGGCCATCTTGGAAACCTCTCCCCCGCAAGACGCCACCCTACCGGACGTCTATTCGGAGTTCCTGGATGTCTTCAGTAAGACCAAATCCTAAGAGCTTCCCCTGCATCGCCCTTTCGATTGCCCGATTGACTTAATTTCGAACCTGTCAGACAACTTGATACATGCTGACAACAGAGACCACTACCATACGCCCCACTTCCTAGAAGGTGGCAAACCGGGTAACTTCAGGTGTATGAATTGTTCAGTGTGCAACAGTCTCGTTACCGGGGACGTGTTTTGTCATCCACATACTATAGTGGTAGTAAGATCCCAATTAAAAATCACATCACATGTAGATCTACATTTGTGGTGTACATCATTAGGTGCCCGTGTGGTCTTATCTATGTAGGTTAGACTACACGCATGCTAAAGGTGAGATTTATAGAACACAAAAGTGTGATACATAAGGGTGCGGACCCTGCTGTACTGGTACAGCACTGTGCGGAACACAGACACACTGTGGCATCCCTCAGAGTGAGGGGGATTGAACACATAGCACCAAGACAGGGACACCCTGATAGAGAAACCTTCTTACTGAGGCGTGAGGCTTGTTGGATCCACACACTGCAGACAAGTAATGGCGGGGGTCTGAATGAACAACAACATTTCAAATGCTTTCTCGGCAGGAGGTAGCAGAAGGACTCTGTAGATCTCCGTGCGTCTCACCGTGGACCCCTGCGACTCACTATGGAACACTATGCGCCTCTGAGGATTGCTGTATATGCATTATTTATTTATATTATGTATCCTTTCATGTTTTTTCATGTCTACACGAATAGCTGCTAGCATAAATACAGTTCAATACCACTTTCAAACACTTTTTTAGGTGACATTATGGTTTATTGGTTATAATGTACACTTTTTTGCCTTATTCACTTTAATGTATTAAAGTCTCACTGCACTTGTCTGTTAATGTAAACAAGGCCTGCCCAACTCGTAAAGTGAGACGGTGTGTGTGTGATACGGTGTGTATGTGTGTGAGTGTGTGTGTGACACGGTGTGTGTGTGTGAGTGTGTGTGTGACACGGTGTGTGTGTGTGTGAGTGTGTGTGTATATCAGGCCTGCCCAACTCGTAAAGCGAGAAGGGCCGAACTGCTCCAAGGAAAAAAAATTTGGGCCGCACGGGTTAAATCATCATCATTATCATCATCATCATCTCTCCTCCAGCACCTCTCATCATCATCATCGTCATCATCATCATATCTCCCCCAGAACCCCTCAATATCAACCTTTACGATACTCCCCATCTATCTCTCATACCCCCATCTCTCCCCCTCACCCACACACAATACCCCCCTCCACATCAAACACACAATACCCCCCTCCACATCAAACACACAATACCCCTCCACATCAAACATACAATACCCCCTCCACATCCCGCCAGCCAATTCCATGTCAGCAGCCCCCCCAAGTCAGCATCCCCCCCCACAAGTCAGCATCCCCCCCAATGTGTCTCTTCCCTCAATATGACACTCTCCCCCCCTCCCCTAAATGACACTCTCTCCCCCCTCCTCTCAATATGACTCTCTCCCCCTCCTCTCAATATGACACACTCTCCCCCTCCCCTCAATATGACACACTCTCCCCCTCCCCTCAATATGACACACTCTCCCCCTCCCCTCAATATGACACACTCTCCCCCTCCCCTCAATATGACACTCTCTCCCCCTCCCCTAAATATGACACTCTCTCTCCCTCCCCTCAATATGACACTCTCCCCCTCCCCTCAATATGACACACTCTCTGTCAAGGGAGACTCCTGTGGCGGGTAGGATCTCGGTGGCCGGAACAGCACGAGCATAGTAGGGGTCACAAGCAGGGGTCCGAGGCAGGCGGCAGGTAGCGAAGTCAGGTACAAGCAGAGGTCCGAGGCAGGTGGCAGGTAGCGAAGTCTGGAAACAAGCAGAGGTCCGAGGCAGGCGGCAGGTAGCGAAGTCAGGTAACAAGCAGAGGTCCGAGGCAGGCGGCAGGTAGCGAAGTCAGGTAACACGCAGAGGTCCGAGGCAGGCGGCAGGTAGCGACATCAGGTAACAAGCAGAGGTCCGAGGCAGGCTGCAGGTAGCGAAGTCAGGAAACAAGCAGAGGTCCGAGGCAGGCGGCAGGTAGCGAAGTCAGGTAACAAGCAGAGGTCCGAGGCAGGCGGCAGGTAGCGAAGTCAGGAAACAAGCAGAGGTCCGAGGCAGGCGGCAGGTAGCGAAGTCAGGAAACAAGCAGAGGTCCGAGGCAGGCGGCAGGTAGCGAAGTCAGGTACAAGCAGAGGTCCGAGGCAGGTGGCAGGTAGCGAAGTCTGGAAACAAGCAGAGGTCCGAGGCAGGCGGCAGGTAGCGAAGTCAGGTAACAAGCAGAGGTCCGAGGCAGGCGGCAGGTAGCGAAGTCAGGTAACACGCAGAGGTCCGAGGCAGGCGGCAGGTAGCGACATCAGGTAACAAGCAGAGGTCCGAGGCAGGCGGCAGGTAGCGACGTCAGGTACAAGCAGAGGTCCGAGGCAGGCGGCAGGTAGCGAAGTCAGGAACAAGCAGAGGTCCGAGGCAGGCGGCAGGTAGCGAAGTCAGGTAACAAGCAGAGGTCCGAGGCAGGCGGCAGGTAGCGAAGTCAGGAAACAAGCAGAGGTCCGAGGCAGGCGGCAGGTAGCGAAGTCAGGAAACAAGCAGAGGTCCGAGGCAGGCGGCAGGTAGCGACGTCAGGTACAAGCAGAAGTCCGAGGCAGGCGGCAGGTAGCGAAGTCAGGTAACAAGCAGAGGTCCGAGGCAGGCGGCAGGTAGCGAAGTCAGGAAACAAGCAGAGGTCCGAGGCAGGCGGCAGGTAGCGAAGTCAGGAAACAAGCAGAGGTCCGAGGCAGGCGGCAGGTAGCGACGTCAGGTACAAGCAGAGGTCCGAGGCAGGCGGCAGGTAGCGAAGTCAGGTACAAGCAGAGGTCCGAGGCAGGCGGCAGGTAGCGAAGTCAGGTAACAAGCAGAGGTCCGAGGCAGGCGGCAGGTAGCGAAGTCAGGTAACAAGCAGAGGTCCGAGGCAGGCGGCAGGTAGCGAAGTCAGGTAACAAGCAGAGGTCCGAGGCAGGCGGCAGGTAGCGACGTCAGGTAACAAGCAGAGGTCCAAGGCAGGCGGCAGGTAGCGAAGTCAGGTAACAAGCAGAGGTCGGCAACGAGGAGACTGGAACAGGACAGGGGAGCAAGGACAGGTCCGGGAGCAGGGACTGAGAACAGGAACAAACAGGGACAAGCCAGATACCAGCAAGGGCTTTTACTGTGAACAGACTTCTATAATACAGGTACAGAAACAGATCAGGAATCAGAAGCATGTGCATAGGAGTCTGACTTCAAGCAAAGGCAAACACAACAGACAGGAAGCAAGCTATAAAGGACAGAGACAGGAGCAACAGGAAGACAGACAGACAGAGGAACCCAGAGCCAACAGAAGGCAGCAGCACACCCAGTGGACAAGGAAGCTATGGCTAGGCAGGAGGTCTAGGCGACCCTGACACTCTCCCACTCCCCTCAATATGACACTCCCCCCCTCCTCTCAATATGACACTCTTTCCCCCTCCCCTCAATATGACACTCTCCCCCTCCTCTCAATATGACACTCTTTTCCCCTCCCCTCAATATGACACGCTCTCCCACTCCCCTCAATATGACACTCTCTCCCACTCCCCTCAATATGACACTCTCCCCTTCCTCTCAATATGACACTCTCTCTCCCCTCAATATGAAACTCTCCCCCTCCTCTCAATATGACACTCTTTCCCACTCCCCTCAATATGACACTCTCTCCCACTCCCCTCAATATGACACTCTTTCCCACTCCCCTCAATATGACACTCTTTCCCACTCCCCTCAATATGACACTCTTTCCCACTCCCCTCAATATGACACTCTCTCCCACTCCCCTCAATATGACACTCTCCCCTTCCTCTCAATATGACACTCTCTCTCCCCTCAATATGAAACTCTCCCCCTCCTCTCAATATGATACTCTTTCCCACTCCCCTCAATATGACACTCTCTCCCACTCCCCTCAATATGACACTCTTTCCCACTCCCCTCAATATGACACTCTCTCCCACTCCCCTCAATATGACACTCTTTCCCACTCCCCTCAATATGACACTCTTTCCCACTCCCCTCAATATGACACTCTTTCCCACTCCCCTCAATATGACACTCTTTCCCACTCCCCTCAATATGACACTCTCTCCCACTCCCCTCAATATGACACTCTCTCCCACTCCCCTCAATATGACACTCTTTCCCACTCCCCTCAATATGACACTCTTTCCCACTCCCCTCAATATGACACTCTCCCCCTCCCCTCAATATGACACTCTTTCCCCCTCCCCTCAATATGACACGCTCTCCCACTCCCCTCAATATGACACTCTCTCTCTCCCCCGCCCCTCACATGTCAGCAGCCCACCCCCCCACCAGCCTGTTTTTCACACACACACACACACACACACACACAAACACACACACACTACTCTTAGATCAGCACACCCTCTCCCCGGTACTAAGCCCCGCCCCCGGCATGCTCTGACCCCCCCCCCCCCCCCCCCCACATCCTGCTATTGAAGAAAAAAAACACACGGCTGCTGCCCCCGCGCACCGCAAAACCTGGGGGCGGGGAGGGAGAGGGAGGGGGGGAGGGAGAGAGGGAGGGAGAGAGGGAGGGAGAGAGAGGGAGGGGAGGGAGGGATGGAGAGGGGGAGGGAGGGAGGGAGAGAGAGGGAGGGGAGGGAGGGAGGGAGAGGGAGGGGGGGAGGGAGAGAGGGAGGGAGAGAGAAGGGGAGGGAGGGAGAGGGGGGAGGGAGAGAGAGGGGGAGAGAGAGGGGGAGGGAGGGAGAGGGGGAGGGAGGGAGAGGGGGATGAATCGCCGCCATTTTTTTAAACTTTTTTTTTTTAAATTTATTTTATTAACTGGCGCCCGACCGGAGTCATTGCGGGCCGCACAGAGAGGCCAGGCGGGCCGCACAGAGAGGCCAGGCGGGCCGCACAGAGAGGCCAGGCGGGCCGCACAGAGAGGCCAGGCGGGCCGCGCAGAGAGGCCAGGCGGGCCGCGCAGAGAGGCCAGGCGGGCCGCACAGAGAGGCCAGGCGGGCCGCGCAGAGAGGCCAGGCGGGGCCGCACAGAGAGGCCCGCGGGCCGCACAGAGAGGCCAGGCGGGCCACACAGAGAGGCCAGGCGGGCCGCACAGAGAGGCCAGGCGGGCCGCACAGAGAGGCCAGGCGGGCCGCACAGAGAGGCCAGGCGGGCCGCGCAGAGAGGCCAGGCGGGCCGCGCAGAGAGGCCAGGCGGGCCGCACAGAGAGGCCAGGCGGGCCGCACAGAGAGGCCAGGCGGGCCGCACAGAGAGGCCAGGCGAGCGCACAGAGAGGCCAGGCGAGCGCACAGAGAGGCCAGGCGAGCGCACAGAGAGGCCAGGGGGGCGCACAGAGAGGCCAGGCGGGCCGCACAGAGAGGCCAGGCGGGCCGCACAGAGAGGCCAGG
Source organism: Ascaphus truei (assembly GCF_040206685.1). Taxonomy (NCBI): domain Eukaryota; kingdom Metazoa; phylum Chordata; class Amphibia; order Anura; family Ascaphidae; genus Ascaphus; species Ascaphus truei. The sequence goes on from NW_027456831.1 coordinate 33,024, forward strand.
CGGGCCGCACAGAGAGGCCAGGCGGGCCGCACAGAGAGGCCAGGCGAGCGCACAGAGAGGCCAGGGGGGCGCACAGAGAGGCCAGGCGGGCCGCACAGAGAGGCCAGGCGGGCCGCACAGAGAGGCCAGGCGGGCCGCACAGAGAGGCCAGGCGGGCCGCACAGAGAGGCCAGGCGGGCCGCACAGAGAGGCCAGGCGGGCCGCATGTTGTGCAGGCCTGATGTAAAGGCTCTCACCCCTACATGACTATGCAGGTCCCCTTAGGCATCGGGCTGCCTTTTTTCCACTCTTAGGCAGGTCTGCTGCCTGCGGCCCCCCCTCCCCCCTGGAAGTCTGACGTCATCGCGTCACGTCGTGAGGGCATGCTGACATCACCAGGGGAGCCTCGGCTGCCAGTAGAAGGGCTGTTCTCTGTATGTCCCACATGCTGCAGGATCACCATCTTTGCCTGTTACAGGCATCGGGGAGGCTGTCTCTTCACAGGCACCCGTGCTCCCCCCCTGGTGGCGCATGACGTCATCACGCCACGTCGCGCTGGCGTCCTGACGTCACGATGTGGGCGTCGACATCCAGGAGCATGGCAGCAGTAATCGTGGAGGGGTGAGTACCTATCAGTGTATATATAGTGGGGATTTATGTGTTTCCTGTAGCCCTCTCCTTGATAAAGGCCATTTTTGCCGAAACGTTGGACCCTTTGGTGGCACATTAAACTGCATCTTCAGAAGACCGTGTGCCTGCTTCCATTTTCTTTGCTGATCTCCTTTGGGATGCCTGGACCTCCCTGGACACAGCGCACCGGCAGATAAGTACCCCCCTCCAGCACCATTTAGTGCTGTGCATGCACTTCCACATATGACTTAATTCCGGGTGCCCCTTTCCCAAAGCCAGGTCATATCCACTATCTCTGCCTGAGACGGAGGCCATGGCTGAGTATATCACAGAAAACCTTCAAAAGGGCTTTATCCGGAACTCCACGTCTCCCACCGGAGCAGGATTCTTCTTTGTAAAGAAGGATGGGACGCTCCGCCCGTGCATCGATTTCCGTGGCCTAAACAAGATTACCATCAAAAACCGCTACCCTTTGCCTCTTATCCCGGAGCTCTTCCATAGGCTGCAAGGCGCGACGATTTTCTCTAAACTTGATCTACGGGGGGCGTATAACCTGATTCGCATCCGCAGTGGAGACGAGTGGAAGACCGCGTTCAACACGCGCAGTGGGCACTATGAGTACCTGGTGATGCCGTTCGGGTTGTGCAGTGCCCCTGCATTCTTCCAAGACTTTATGAATGAGGTTTTTCGTGATCTATTGAATTCTTTTGTGATTATCTACTTGGATGATATCCTTATCTTTTCCAAAACCCTCGAGGAACACATTCTCCATACTAAGATGGTGCTCCCGTTTACGGGCCAACAAGCTCTACGCCAAGATGGAGAAGTGTGTCTTTCACCAATCCTCAACTACCTTCCTGGGATACATTGTCTCGGATCAAGGGTTCACCATGGATCCGGAGAAGCTCAATTCTGTACTTGAATGGCCACAACCTAACTCTTTAAAGGCGATTCAGCGTTTCCTCGGTTTCGAAAACTATTACAGGAAATTTATTGCTGGTTTTTCCACCTTGGTAGCACCCATTACGGTCCTTACCAAAAAAGGGGCCGGTCCTTCCACTTGACCATTGGAGGCCACCCGGGCCTTTGAATCTCTTAAAAGAGCCTTTGTCTCGGCTCCCATCCTGCGACATCCCGTCCCCACCCTCCCCTTTACCTTGGATGTTGACGCCTCCGATGTGGGAGCCGGTGCGGTTCTCTCTCAAAGGATCACCCCCGAAGATAAACTACACCCCTGTGGGTTTTTTTCTAAAAAAAAATCTTCAGCAGAAAGAAATTACGACGTGGGGAATAGGGAGTTGTTGGCCATCAAGATGGCATCACAAGAGTGGAGACATCTTCTGGGAGGAACCAAGGAACCCATTCTGATCCTGACAGACCACAAAAATCTTTCTCACATTGAAGGTGCTCGTCGTCTTGGGCCCCGTCAAGCTCGTTGGGCGTTGTTCTTCTCAAGGTTTAATTTTATCATCTCTTATATTCCTGGGACAAAGAATATCAAAGCGGATGCATTGTCCCGTCAGTTTATCACCGAGGAGAGGTCACAGGAAGTCCCGGAGAGTATTCTGCCCCCCCAATTGTTTATCTCTGCTGCCTCCTTTGATATACTGGATAAGATTTTGGAGTCTCAAGCACAGGTCCCTGAAGGGCTAGAAGTACCTGATGGTCGTCTTTACGCAGCCCCACGTTTTCATCTCAAAATTCTTGAATGGGGTCACTCCTCCAGATCTCCCGGCCATCCCGGGTTTAAGAAGACTACTGATCTAATTCGGCGAACCTTCTGGTGGCCCAATATGTTAAAGGACATTAGAGCGTTCACCGCCTCTTGCCCAGTCTGCGCACAAAATAAATCTGTCCATCAAAAGCCTTCCAGTCTTCTACAACCCCTCCCAGTCCCGAACCGTCCTTGGAGTCAAATTGCCATGGACTTCATCGTGAATCTTACCCCGTCTAATGGTATTCTTGTAATTGTCGACAGATTTTCCAAGCAAGCTCATTTTGTTCCCCTCAAGGGGCTACCCAATTCCAGTACTTTGGCGGATATTTTTGTAAAAGAAATTTTTCGTATTCATGGCGTCCCGTGGTCCATTGTCTCGGATTGTGGTACTCAATTTGTTTCTAAATTCTGGCGTGCATTTTCCCAGAGGTTGGGCATTACCCTTCTTTTTTCCTCGGGCTTCCACCCTCAAACGAATGGGAACGCATGAACCAGTCCCTCGAACAGTATTTGCGTTGTTTTTCTTCTGATTCTCAGGATAATTGGGCAGAGTTACTTCCTTGGGCAGAATTTGCCATTAACTCTCTCAAGAATGAGTCCACTCAAGAATCACCGTTTTTTGTAAACTATGGATTTCATCCTACCCGTCTTTCCATGCATTCTTCCAGTTCCGGAGTTCCTGCAGCAGATGATAGGGCATCCATCTTACAGGGGTCATGGAGGAGGATTCAAACAGTTTTACAGGAGTCCGTGCTTAGACAGAAGAGACAAGCAGATAGGCTTCGTCGGGAGGCCCATAAGTTCGTACGTGGAGAGAAGGTCTGGCTTTCTTCTAAAAATATCAAACTGAAGGCCCCAACCCCTAATCTGTCTCCCAGGTTTCTTGGTCCTTTCCCTATTCTGAGACAAATTAATCCGGTGGCCTATCAGCTTCGCTTGCCTCCCTCTATGAAAATTTCACCCGTCTTCCATGTCTCACTGTTGAAACCGTTTATCCAAGGCAAACGATTCGCTCATCCTTCTCTTTGGCCTCCTTCCCCCATTGCACCAGGACAACAGGAGTTCGAAATCCAGTCCATCATTGACTCTCGCATCTCCAAGAGCAAGCTCCAATTTTTGGTTCACTGGAAGGGATACGGACCTCAGGATCGTTCTTGGGTCTCGCATGTGGATCTTCATGCCCCATCCCTACTCAAACGATTCCACCAAAAATTTCCCCTCAGACCTTGGATGGTTCATCCGGAGTCTGACCCTCGAGGGGGGGGGGTACTGTAAGGATCCGCGCTGCGGGTACACTCGCTTCCAGCACCTCCTTACCTGTTCTCCATGCCGCCCGGGCTCCCCGGCGGCGTGCCTCCCTCCTCACGGCTCCCCCTACAGCTGCCCCCGCACTTCCGGGGCGCGCGCAGACCCAGGCTGCCTCCTCAGTTGCAGCGCGTGCAGCATATGCTTCCCTGCCCCTGCTCCATCAGGTCCGCCCCCCAGGCCCTTCTCCCCTATCAGCTCCGTCCCGGGCCGCTCCTCCGCTCCTCCCCTTGCCCCCATAGGCCCCAGCTTCCCAGGCATTTCTCCCCTATTAGGTCCTCCCTCGGGCCGCTCCTCTGCTCCTCCCCTTGCTCCAATAGGCCCCAGCCCCCTATATAGTCTCCCCTCACCATTACCTCCTTGCTCTGCATAGTTCTGTACCTTGGTGCTGTCTGCTGTTGCCTGGCCCCTTTTGTCTTTCAGTTCCTGTTCCTGTCCCTGGATTTCTGCTGACCTCCCTGGATTTTGACCTTTGACCTTTGACCTTTGACCTTCGTTTACGCTGCTTTCTGGAACCCCTTGGATTTGGCTTTGGACTTTCTACCTTGCAGACTTCTATATCCCTTGGACACGGCTTACGGACACTCTACTACGCTGCTCTCTCCACTCCACGACTCAGGCTTATGGACACTCTACTACGCTGCTCTCTCCACTCCATAACTCGGGCTTACGGACACTCTACTACGCTGCTCTCTCCACTCCACAACCCGGGCTTACGGACACTCTACTACGCTGCTCTCTCCACTCCACAACCCGGGCTTACGGACACTCTACTACGCTGCTCTCTCCACTCCACAACCCGAGCTTACGGACACTCTACTACGCTGCTCTCTCCACTCCACAACCCGGGCTTACGGACACTCTACTACACTGCTCTCTCCACTCCACAACTCGGGCTTACGGACACTCTACTACGCTGCTCTCTCCACTCCACGACTCAGGCTTATGGACACTCTACTACGCTGCTCTCTCCACTCCATAACTCGGGCTTACGGACACTCTACTACGCTGCTCTCTCCACTCCACAACCCGGGCTTACGGACACTCTACTACGCTGCTCTCTCCACTCCACAACCCCGGCTTACGGACACTCTACTGCGCTGCTCTCTCCACTCCACAACCCGGGCTTACGGACACTCTACTACGCTGCTCTCTCCACTCCACAACCCAGGCTTACGGACACTCTACTACGCTGCTCTCTCCACTCCACGACCCCGGCTTACGGACACTCTACTACGCTGCTCTCTCCACTCCACAACCCGGGCTTACGGACACTCTACTACGCTGCTCTCTCCACTCCACAACCCGGGCTTACGGACACTCTACTACACTGCTCTCTCCACTCCACAACTCGGGCTTACGGACACTCTACTACGCTGCTCTCTCCACTCCACAACCCAGGCTTACGGACACTCTACTACACTGCTCTCTCCACTCCACAACTCGGGCTTACGGACACTCTACTACGCTGCTCTCTCCACTCCACAACCCGGGCTTACGGACACTCTACTACGCTGCTCTCTCCACTCCACAACCCGGGCTTACGGACACTCTACTACGCTGCTCTCTCCATCCCACAACCCCGGCTTACGGACACTCTACTACGCTGCTCTCTCCACTCCACAACTCAGGCTTACGGACACTCTACTACGCTGCTCTCTCCACCCCACAACCCCGGCTTATGGACACTCTACTACGCTGCTCTCTCCACTCCACAACCCAGGCTTACGGACACTCTACTACACTGCTCTCTCCACTCCACAACTCGGGCTTACGGACACTCTACTACGCTGCTCTCTCCATCCCACAACCCGGGTTTACGGACACTCTACTACGCTGCTCTCTCCACTCCACAACCCGGGCTTACGGACACTCTACTACACTGCTCTCTCCACTCCACAACCCAGGCTTACGGACACTCTACTACGCTGCTCTCTCCACTCCACAACCCCGGCTTATGGACACTCTACTACGCTGCTCTCTCCACTCCACAACCCAGGCTTACGGACACTCTACTACACTGCTCTCTCCACTCCACAACCCGGGCTTACGGACACTCTACTACACTGCTCTCTCCACTCCACAACCCAGGCTTACGGACACTCTACTACGCTGCTCTCTCCACTCCATAACTCGGGCTTACGGACACTCTACTACGCTGCTCTCTCCACTCCATGACTCAGGCTTACAGACACTCTACTACACTGCTCTCTCCACTCCATGACTCGGGCTTACGGACACTCTACTACGCTGCTCTCTCCACCCCACGACTCAGGCTTACGGACACTCTACTACGCTGCTCTCTCCACTCCACAACCCGGGCTTACGGACACTCTACTACGCTGCTCTCTCCACTCCACAACCCAGGCTTACGGACACTCTACTACGCTGCTCTCTCCACTCCACAACCCAGGCTTACGGACACTCTACTACACTGCTCTCTCCACTCCACAACCCGGGCTTACGGACACTCTACTACGCTGCTCTCTCCACTCCACAACCCGGGCTTACGGACACTCTACTACGCTGCTCTCTCCATCCCACAACCCGGGCTTACGGACACTCTACTACGCTGCTCTCTCCACTCCACAACTCGGGCTTACGGACACTCTACTACGCTGCTCTCTCCACTCCACAACCCGGGCTTACGGACACTCTACTACACTGCTCTCTCCACTCCACAACTCGGGCTTACGGACACTCTACTACGCTGCTCTCTCCACTCCACAACCCGGGCTTACGGACACTCTACTACGCTGCTCTCTCCACTCCACAACCCGGGCTTACGGACACTCTACTACGCTGCTCTCTCCACTCCATGACTCAGGCTTACAGACACTCTACTACGCTGCTCTCTCCACTCCACAACCCGGGCTTACGGACACTCTACTACACTGCTCTCTCCACCCCACGACCCAGGCTTACGGACACTCTACTACGCTGCTCTCTCCACCCCACGACCCCGGCTTACGGACACTCTACTACGCTGCTCTCTCCACTCCACGACTCAGGCTTACGGACACTCTACTACGCTGCTCTCTCCATCCCACGACCCCGGCATACGGACACTCTACTACGCTGCTCTCTCCACTCCACAACCCAGGCTTACGGACACTCTACTACGCTGCTCTCTCCACTCCACAACCCGGGCTTACGGACACTCTACTACGCTGCTCTCTCCACCCCACGACCCCGGCTTACGGACACTCTACTACGCTGCTCTCTCCATCCCACGACCCCGGCATACGGACACTCTACTACGCTGCTCTCTCCACTCCACAACTCAGGCTTACGGACACTCTACTACACTGCTCTCTCCACTCCACAACTCGGGCTTACGGACACTCTACTACGCTGCTCTCTCCATCCCACGACCCCGGCTTACGGACACTCTACTACGCTGCTCTCTCCACTCCACAACTCGGGCTTACGGACACTCTACTACGCTGCTCTCTCCACTCCACAACCCGGGCTTACGGACACTCTACTACGCTGCTCTCTCCACTCCACAACCCAGGCTTACGGACACTCTACTACACTACTCTCTCCACTCCACAACCCAGGCTTACGGACACTCTACTACGCTGCTCTCTCCATCCCACGACCCCGGCTTACGGACACTCTACTACGCTGCTCTCTCCACCCCACGACCCCGGCTTACGGACACTCTACTACACTGCTCTCTCCACTCCACAACCCAGGCTTACGGACACTCTACTACGCTGCTCTCTCCACTCCACAACTCGGGCTTACGGACACTCTACTACGCTGCTCTCTCCACTCCACAACCCGGGCTTACGGACACTCTACTACGCTGCTCTCTCCACCCCACGACCCCGGCTTACGGACACTCTACTACGCTGCTCTCTCCATCCCACGACCCCGGCTTACGGACACTCTACTACGCTGCTCTCTCCATCCCACGACCCCGGCTTACGGACACTCTACTACGCTGCTCTCTCCACTCCACAACTCGGGCTTACGGACACTCTACTACGCTGCTCTCTCCACTCCATGACTCGGGCTTATGGACACTCTACTACGCTGCTCTCTCCATCCCACGACCCAGGCTTACGGACACTCTACTACGCTGCTCTCTCCACTCCACAACCCAGGCTTACGGACACTCTACTACGCTGCTCTCTCCATCCCACGACCCAGGCTTACGGACACTCTACTACACTGCTCTCTCCACTCCACAACCCGGGCTTACGGACACTCTACTACGCTGCTCTCTCCACTCCACAACCCAGGCTTACGGACACTCTACTACGCTGCTCTCTCCACTCCACAACTCGGGCTTACGGACACTCTACTACGCTGCTCTCTCCACTCCACAACCCGGGCTTACGGACACTCTACTACACTGCTCTCTCCATCCCACGACCCCGGCTTACGGACACTCTACTACGCTGCTCTCTCCACTCCACAACTCGGGCTTACGGACACTCTACTACGCTGCTCTCTCCACTCCACAACTCGGGCTTACGGACACTCTACTACGCTGCTCTCTCCACTCCATGACTCGGGCTTACGGACACTCTACTACGCTGCTCTCTCCACTCCACAACTCGGGCTTACGGACACTCTACTACGCTGCTCTCTCCACTCCACAACTCGGGCTTACGGACACTCTACTACGCTGCTCTCTCCACTCCATAACTCGGGCTTACGGACACTCTACTACGCTGCTCTCTTCACTCCACAACTCGGGCTTACGGACACTCTACTACGCTGCTCTCTCCACTCCACAACCCGGGCTTACGGACACTCTACTACACTGCTCTCTCCACTCCACAACCCAGGCTTACGGACACTCTACTACGCTGCTCTCTCCACTCCACAACTCGGGCTTACGGACACTCTACTACGCTGCTCTCTCCACTCCACAACCCGGGCTTACGGACACTCTACTACACTGCTCTCTCCATCCCACGACCCCGGCTTACGGACACTCTACTACGCTGCTCTCTCCACTCCACAACTCGGGCTTACGGACACTCTACTACGCTGCTCTCTCCACTCCACAACTCGGGCTTACGGACACTCTACTACGCTGCTCTCTCCACTCCACAACTCGGGCTTACGGACACTCTACTACGCTGCTCTCTCCACTCCACAACTCGGGCTTACGGACACTCTACTACGCTGCTCTCTCCACTCCATGACTCGGGCTTACGGACACTCTACTACGCTGCTCTCTCCACTCCACGACTCGGGCTTACGGACACTCTACTACGCTGCTCTCTCCACTCCATAACCCCGGCTTACGGACACTCTACTACGCTGCTCTCTCCACTCCACGACCCCGGCTTACGGACACTCTACTACGCTGCTCTCTCCACTCCACAACTCGGGCTTACGGACACTCTACTACGCTGCTCTCTCCACTCCACAACTCGGGCTTACGGACACTCTACTACACTGCTCTCTCCATTCCACGACCCGGGCTTACGGACACTCTACTACGCTGCTCCCTCCACTCCACAACCCGGGCTTACGGACACTCTACTACGCTGCTCTCTCCCTCCCACGACCCCGGCTTACGGACACTCTACTACACTGCTCTCTCCATCCCACGACCCAGGCTTACGGACACTCTACTACGCTGCTCTCTCCACTCCACAACCCGGGCTTACGGACACTCTACTACGCTGCTCTCTCCACCCCACGACCCCGGCTTACGGACACTACTACGCTGCTCTCTCCACCCCACGACCCCGGCTTACGGACACTCTACTACACTGCTCTCTCCACTCCACAACCCGGGCTTACGGACACTCTACTACGCTGCTCTCTCCACTCCACAACCCGGGCTTACGGACACTCTACTACGCTGCTCTCTCCACCCCACGACCCCGGCTTACGGACACTCTACTACGCTGCTCTCTCCACCCCACGACCCCGGCTTACAGACACTCTACTACGCTGCTCTCTCCACTCCACAACTCGGGCTTACGGACACTCTACTACGCTGCTCTCTCCACTCCACAACCCGGGCTTACGGACACTCTACTACGCTGCTCTCTCCACTCCACAACTCGGGCTTACGGACACTCTACTACACTGCTCTCTCCACTCCACAACCCGGGCTTACGGACACTCTACTACACTGCTCTCTCCACTCCACAACAAGGGCTTACGGACACTCTACTACGCTGCTCTCTCCACTCCACAACTCGGGCTTACGGACACTCTACTACGCTGCTCTCTCCACTCCACAACTCGGGCTTACGGACACTCTACTACGCTGCTCTCTCCACTCCATGACTCAGGCTTACGGACACTCTACTACGCTGCTCTCTCCACTCCACAACCCGGGCTTACGGACACTCTACTACGCTGCTCTCTCCACTCCACAACCCGGGCTTACGGACACTCTACTACGCTGCTCTCTCCACTCCACAACCCAGGCTTACGGACACTCTACTACGCTGCTCTCTCCACTCCACAACCCAGGCTTACGGACACTCTACTACGCTGCTCTCTCCACTCCACAACCCAGGCTTATGGACACTCTACTACGCTGCTCTCTCCATCCCACGACCCCGGCTTACGGACACTCTACTACGCTGCTCTCTCCATCCCACGACCCCGGCTTACGGACACTCTACTACGCTGCTCTCTCCACTCCACGACCCCGGCTTACGGACACTCTACTACGCTGCTCTCTCCACTCCACAACCCAGGCTTACGGACACTCTACTACGCTGCTCTCTCCACTCCACGACCCCGGCTTACGGACACTCTACTACGCTGCTCTCTCCACTCCACAACCCGGGCTTACGGACACTCTACTACGCTGCTCTCTCCACCCCACGACCCCGGCTTACGGACACTCTACTACGCTGCTCTCTCCACCCCACGACCCCGGCTTACGGACACTCTACTACGCTGCTCTCTCCACTCCACAACCCGGGCTTACGGACACTCTACTACACTGCTCTCTCCACTCCACAACCCGGGCTTACGGACACTCTACTACGCTGCTCTCTCCACTCCACAACCCGGGCTTACGGACACTCTACTACACTGCTCTCTCCACTCCACAACCCAGGCTTACGGACACTCTACTACGCTGCTCTCTCCACTCCACAACTCAGGCTTACGGACACTCTACTACGCTGCTGTCTCCACTCCACAACCCGGGCTTACGGACACTCTACTACGCTGCTCTCTCCACTCCACAACCCCGGCTTACGGACACTTTACTACACTGCTCTCTCCACTCCATAACTCGGGCTTACGGACACTCTACTACGCTGCTCTCTCCACTCCACAACCCGGGCTTACGGACACTCTACTACGCTGCTCTCTCCACTCCACAACCCAGGCTTACGGACACTCTACTACACTGCTCTCTCCACTCCACAACTCGGGCTTACGGACACTCTACTACGCTGCTCTCTCCACTCCACAACCCGGGCTTACGGACACTCTACTACGCTGCTCTCTCCATCCCACGACCCCGGCTTACGGACACTCTACTACGCTGCTCTCTCCACTCCATAACCCCGGCTTACGGACACTCTACTACGCTGCTCTCTCCACCCCACGACCCCGGCTTACGGACACTCTACTACGCTGCTCTCTCCATCCCACGACCCCGGCTTACGGACACTCTACTACGCTGCTCTCTCCACTCCACAACTCGGGCTTACGGACACTCTACAACGCTGCTCTCTCCACTCCACAACCCCGGCTTACGGACAATCTACTACGCTGCTCTCTCCATCCCACAACCCCGGCTTACGGACACTCTACTACGCTGCTCTCTCCATCCCACAACCCCGGCTTACGGACACTCTACTACGCTGCTCTCTCCATCCCACGACCCAGGCTTACGGACACTCTACTACGCTGCTCTCTCCATCCCACAACTCGGGCTTACGGACACTCTACTACGCTGCTCTCTCCATCCCACGACCCCGGCTTACGGACACTCTACTACACTGCTCTCTCCACTCCACAACCCAGGCTTACGGACACTCTACTACGCTGCTCTCTCCACTCCACAACTCGGGCTTACGGACACTCTACTACGCTGCTCTCTCCATCCCACGACCCCGGCTTACGGACACTCTACTACGCTGCTCTCTCCACTCCACAACCCGGGCTTACAGACACTCTACTACGCTGCTCTCTCCACTCCACAACCCGGGCTTACGGACACTCTACTACACTGCTCTCTCCACTCCACAACCCGGGCTTACGGACACTCTACTACGCTGCTCTCTCCACTTCACAACTCGGGCTTACGGACACTCTACTACGCTGCTCTCTCCACTCCACAACTCGGGCTTACGGACACTCTACTACGCTGCTCTCTCCACTCCACAACCCCGGCTTACGGACACTGTACTACGCTGCTCTCTCCACTCCACAACCCAGGCTTACGGACACTCTACTACGCTGCTCTCTCCCCTCCACAACCCGGGCTTACGGACACTCTACTACGCTGCTCTCTCCACTCCACAACCCGGCTTACGGACACTCTACTACACTGCTCTCTCCACTCCACAACTCGGGCTTACGGACACTCTACTACGCTGCTCTCTCCACTCCACAACCCGGGCTTACGGACACTCTACTACACTGCTCTCTCCACTCCACAACCCGGGCTTACGGACACTCTACTACGCTGCTCTCTCCACTCCACAACCCGGGCTTACGGACACTCTACTACGCTGCTCTCTCCACTCCACAACCCGGCTTACGGACACTCTACTACACTGCTCTCTCCACTCCACAACCCCGGCTTACGGACACTCTACTACACTGCTCTCTCCACTCCACAACTCGGGCTTACGGACACTCTACTACGCTGCTCACTCCACCCCACGACCCCGGGCTTACGGACACTCTACTACGCTGCTCTCTCCACTCCACAACCCGGGCTTACGGACACTCTACTACACTGCTCTCTCCATCCCACGACCCCGGCTTACGGACACTCTACTACGCTGCTCTCTCCACTCCACAACCCGGGCTTACGGACACTCTACTACGCTGCTCTCTCCACTCCACAACTCGGGCTTACGGACACTCTACTACGCTGCTCTCTCCACTCCACAACTCGGGCTTACGGACACTCTACTACGCTGCTCTCTCCACTCCATGACTCGGGCTTACGGACACTCTACTACGCTGCTCTCTCCACTCCACAACTCGGGCTTACGGACACTCTACTACGCTGCTCTCTCCACTCCACAACTCGGGCTTACGGACACTCTACTACGCTGCTCTCTCCACTCCACAACCCGGGCTTACGGACACTCTACTACACTGCTCTCTCCATCCCACGACCCCGGCTTACGGACACTCTACTACGCTGCTCTCTCCACTCCACAACTCGGGCTTACGGACACTCTACTACGCTGCTCTCTCCACTCCACAACCCCGGCTTACGGACACTCTACTACGCTGCTCTCTCCACTCCACAACTCGGGCTTACGGACACTCTACTACGCTGCTCTCTCCACTCCACAACTCGGGCTTACGGACACTCTACTACGCTGCTCTCTCCACTCCATGACTCGGGCTTACGGACACTCTACTACGCTGCTCTCTCCACTCCATAACTCGGGCTTACGGACACTCTACTACACTGCTCTCTCCACTCCACAACCCGGGCTTACGGACACTCTACTACACTGCTCTCTCCGTCCCACGACCCCGGCTTACGGACACTCTACTACGCTGCTCTCTCCATCCCACGACCCCGGCTTACGGACACTCTACTACGCTGCTCTCTCCACTCCACAACTCGGGCTTACGGACACTCTACTACGCTGCTCTCTCCACTCCACAACCCGGGCTTACGGACACTCTACTACGCTGCTCTCTCCCCTCCACAACCCCGGCTTACGGACACTCTACTACGCTGCTCTCTCCACTCCACAACCTGGCTTACGGACACTCTACTACACTGCTCTCTCCACTCCACAACTCGGGCTTACGGACACTCTACTACGCTGCTCTCTCCACTCCACAACCCGGGCTTACGGACACTCTACTACACTGCTCTCTCCACTCCACAACCCGGGCTTACGGACACTCTACTACGCTGCTCTCTCCACTCCACAACCCGGGCTTACGGACACTCTACTACGCTGCTCTCTCCACTCCACAACCCGGGCTTACGGACACTCTACTACGCTGCTCTCTCCACTCCACAACCCGGCTTACGGACACTCTACTACACTGCTCTCTCCACTCCACAACCCCGGCTTACGGACACTCTACTACACTGCTCTCTCCACTCCACAACTCGGGCTTACGGACACTCTACTACGCTGCTCTCTCCACTCCACAACCCGGCTTACGGACACTCTACTACGCTGCTCACTCCACCCCACGACCCCGGGCTTACGGACACTCTACTACGCTGCTCTCTCCACTCCACAACCCGGGCTTACGGACACTCTACTACACTGCTCTCTCCATCCCACGACCCCGGCTTACGGACACTCTACTACGCTGCTCTCTCCACTCCACAACCCGGGCTTACGGACACTCTACTACGCTGCTCTCTCCACTCCACAACTCGGGCTTACGGACACTCTACTACGCTGCTCTCTCCACTCCACAACTCGGGCTTACGGACACTCTACTACGCTGCTCTCTCCACTCCATGACTCGGGCTTACGGACACTCTACTACGCTGCTCTCTCCACTCCACAACTCGGGCTTACGGACACTCTACTATGCTGCTCTCTCCACTCCACAACTCGGGCTTACGGACACTCTACTACGCTGCTCTCTCCACTCCACAACCCGGGCTTACGGACACTCTACTACACTGCTCTCTCCATCCCACGACCCCGGCTTACGGACACTCTACTACGCTGCTCTCTCCACTCCACAACTCGGGCTTACGGACACTCTACTACGCTGCTCTCTCCACTCCACAACCCCGGCTTACGGACACTCTACTACGCTGCTCTCTCCACTCCACAACTCGGGCTTACGGACACTCTACTACGCTGCTCTCTCCACTCCACAACTCGGGCTTACGGACACTCTACTACGCTGCTCTCTCCACTCCATGACTCGGGCTTACGGACACTCTACTACGCTGCTCTCTCCACTCCATAACTCGGGCTTACGGACACTCTACTACACTGCTCTCTCCACTCCACAACCCGGGCTTACGGACACTCTACTACACTGCTCTCTCCGTCCCACGACCCCGGCTTACGGACACTCTACTACGCTGCTCTCTCCATCCCACGACCCCGGCTTACGGACACTCTACTACGCTGCACTCTCCACTCCACAACTCGGGCTTACGGACACTCTACTACGCTGCTCTCTCCACTCCACAACCCGGGCTTACGGACACTCTACTACGCTGCTCTCTCCACTCCATGACTCGGGCTTACGGACACTCTACTACGCTGCTCTCTCCACTCCACGACTCGGGCTTACGGACACTCTACTACGCTGCTCTCTCCACTCCATAACCCCGTCTTACGGACACTCTACTACGCTGCTCTCTCCACTCCACGACTCGGGCTTACGGACACTCTACTACGCTGCTCTCTCCACTCCATAACCCCGGCTTACGGACACTCTACTACGCTGCTCTCTCCACTCCACGACCCCGGCTTACGGACACTCTACTACACTGCTCTCTCCATCCCACGACCCCGGCTTACGGACACTCTACTACGCTGCTCTCTCCACTCCACGACCCCGGCTTACGGACACTCTACTACGCTGCTCTCTCCACTCCACAACTCGGGCTTACGGACACTCTACTACGCTGCTCTCTCCCTCCCACGACCCCGGGCTTACGGACACTCTACTACGCTGCTCTCTCCCTCCCACGACCCCGGCTTACGGACACTCTACTACACTGCTCTCTCCATCCCACGACCCAGGCTTACGGACACTCTACTACGCTGCTCTCTCCACCCCACAACTCGGGCTTACGGACACTCTACTACGCTGCTCTCTCCACTCCACGACCCCGGCTTACGGACACTCTACTACGCTGCTCTCTCCACTCCACAACCCGGGCTTACGGACACTCTACTACGCTGCTCTCTCCACTCCACAACCCCGGCTTACGGACACTCTACTACGCTGCTCTCTCCACTCCACGACCCGGGCTTACGGACACTCTACTACGCTGCTCTCTCCACTCCACAACCCGGGCTTACGGACACTCTACTACGCTGCTCTCTCCACCCCACGACCCCGGCTTACGGACACTACTACGCTGCTCTCTCCACTCCACAACTCGGGCTTACGGACACTCTACTACGCTGCTCTCTCCACTCCACAACCCGGGCTTACGGACACTCTACTACGCTGCTCTCTCCACTCCACATCCCGGGCTTACGGACACTACTACGCTGCTCTCTCCACTCCACAACTCGGGCTTACGGACACTCTACTACGCTGCTCTCTCCACTCCACAACCCGGGCTTACGGACACTCTACTACGCTGCTCTCTCCACTCCACAACCCGGGCTTACGGACACTCTACTACGCTGCTCTCTCCACCCCACGACCCCGGCTTACGGACACTCTACTACACTGCTCTCTCCACTCCACAACCCGGGCTTACGGACACTCTACTACTGTAAGGAATCCACTACTGGCTTTGACTTTTGCCTTGCAGACCTGTGCAGTTGCAGGCTTCCTCTGGCAATCTATGGCACAGGTGCTGCCTCTCATTGCAGCTTCTGCCCTGTGCTACTTCATTGGAGGAATTCTCACACACCCTCCTCCTGTGATTGGATCTCCGCCCTTTATATTCTAGGTGTTGGCTCTGAACCAGCGCCGAGCATAACTATTCCTACCTCTATGTTACTGTCTCTGCCACAAACCACCCCAGGCCTCTCTCCTAGCGTTCTTACCTTCCAAGTTCCTGAGTATCCAGAGGCCGGGTCCTGGACGTCTGTGCTGAAGCGTTGTTGCCAGCACTGGCCTGCTGCTATCTCCTTGCAGTGGCCTACCCTGGACGTCTGTGCTGAAGCGTTGATGCCAGCACTGGTACTGCTGCATTCCCTCCTAGCAGTAGCTACCCTTCCTGTCCTGTGGCCTGCCGCTATTCTCCTGTAGTGGCCTATCCTGGACGTCTGTGCTGAAGCGTTGATGCCAGCACTGGTACAGCTGCATTCCCTCCTAGCAGTGGCTACCCCTCCTTTCCTGCGGCCTGCTGCTATCTCCTTGCAGTGGCCTGCCCTGGACGTCTGTGCTGAAGCGTTGATGCCAGCACTGGCCTGCTGCTATTCTCCTGCAGTGGCCTACCCGGGACGTCTGTGCTGAAGCGTTGATGCCAGCACCGGTACCTGCTGCATTCCCTCCTAGCAGTGGCTACCCTTCCTTTCCTGCGGCTTGCTGCGATCCTCTTGCAGTGACCTGCCTTGGACTTCTGCGCTGAAGCGTTGGTTCTTCCCGACGCTGCCCTGCGGTGAACTTCGGCCAGCCTGCTGTCTCCTCCTGCTGAGATCGGCGTCATGGGCCGAGGCCGCTCCTCGCGCAGAAGCCACCCCCGCGCTCACGCTCCTAAGCTGAAGCGGGGAAATCCTGACTACCTGTTGCCGAACTCCTGCTTCCATAACGACGATGCTGCCTTCTCCAATCCTGACCCTGCGATGTACGACTACGAACTGCGCACTCCGGATCAGTCTGCGTGGACTCAGGTCGGTGATTATATAACCCCACCTCAGCCCCGCGGTCCGGTCCCGGTTTGTGGCGAGCATCGGCGTAACAGTATGCTCGGCCCGTTAAAACCGGACCGCGCCGTGGCGGGGGATGGCAATTTTCCAACTGAAGTTATGTCCCGTCCTGCGTATCAGTCCCACTATGAAGGCCAGTATTTGTGTGAAGTAATACCCCTGATGGATGAAATGTTTACCTATGAAGGTTTAACCCCTTTGCAAAGACAATGCCGTTGTGATCTCTTTATTAAGGCTTACTGTATCCTGAACTTAAAACAGTCTCTAGCCGAATGTATTCGCTCCCCTGATTCCCCTTTAACCTGGGATAATGTGAACCCTATGGAACTGGCCGACGCCCAAGAGGCAATCTATGCCCTGGCCTCATCACTGGACATTCATCTAGTGGAACAGAGCGCCCTCCTCATGTTGGCCCAGTCTCAAGATACACTCCATGTACTTTCCTCAACACTAGACACTCACATAATAGAACAGGATCCCCTCCTTGCCAGCTATGCTGCTGCTTGGCAGATTCTCTGTGCTGCCAGTCCTGTTACTAAACCTGTGGGGTTACCTCTCTCTCCTAAGAATGGTCAAACCATTTCTCTGTCGCTGCCCGCTAAGGAAGAAGCTGCCACGCTCCCTAATCCTGAGTTAACCTCCCTAAGTTCTGTCCCTGAGGTTATTTCGGTCTTAACCCCTGCTAGTCAGGCTTATGCGTTCCCCACTGTAAATCCCTGCAGTACCCAGGTCAGTGTGTCTTCCCTAGCACCAGAGAATGAATCCTGTTTGCCCTCTTTTCCTAAACCAAAAATTCTAAGCTCTGTTTCTGAGGTTTTTTCTGTATTAACCCCTGCTAGTCTGCTTTGTGAGGTTCCTACTGCTAACCCTAGTATTCCGCAGTCTAATGATAGGTCCCTAGGGCAAGAGGCAGAACCCCCTATGACCCCACTCTCGGAGACTAGCTTCTATTTCTCTGATTCTCAGGTACAGAGTAATTTAACCCTTGGGGTTTTTCCTATGTTAACCCCTGCAGGTCAGCCCTGTGAACCTTCCTTGGTAGATCCCTTTAGTTCGTCAGTCAGGGACACCTCCTTAGCCTCAGAGGATCAACCCCTTTTGTCCTCTGACTCGGCTAAAATTCTCGGGGCTATGCCCCCTGAACTTTCGGCAATAATACTGGCTCCAGTAAAAAGTATTCTGGAGCCGTTTGTTTCTCTAAACCTGTTCGCAGAATCCCTACTCCTAGGTATTTCACTCACCCCGTCTGCCACTCAGAGAGCTGAGACCCCTGCTTCTGAGCATAGACCCCTTTTCGTGGAATCTGTTTTTTCTGAAGTGTCAGACACTCTTTCCCAAATACCCACTTCAGAGGCCAGCACAGTCGTGGTTGCCCCACTTGCACTGTCTGAGTTCTCCTTTTCCCAAATCCTAGGGTTTAAAGCGAACAGTACATATTATTCTCCTTTCCAAGTGACCCCTTCTGAGATCAGCGTATCTGCTGTTGCTCCCTCAGTACCATTAAAGTTAGGGCCCTTCTTTTTGAATGATCAGGCTTTCAAGTTTGAGACTCCCTTTATCCCTGACTTTGTAAAACTGCAGTCCCTTCTCACTGTAGTTAAAAGTTCTCCAGCAGCCGCTGAGTTAAGCATTGCCGCTGCCAAATCTTCTGTTATAGAAGCAACCTTGCCTAGCTTACTTCTGTCTGCCTTATCTGAGATGCCTATCACCTTTACTAAAATTTCTGTTTTGCAAGGTATTTCTCCTAGTAAATCTGTGATACCTGCCATTCCTTTAATCAGTTCCAAAACCCCTGTCACTAAGTCTCCCATGGAGTCTGATGCCCTCACTAGGGATTCTCAGGGACCCAATTCTGTAACAAGCAAGATGTCCCTTGTGTCTGTTGGAGAGTTTACCCCAGTTTCTCTCACGGATCATGCCACAGCCTCCGGGATGATTAAAAATGACTTTAAGTCTGGGATGCCCATTCCTGTAATAATACTGTTTCACGCTGATTCGCCCACAGTATTCGGGGTATCCACTACTGACTGTATGTCTACTACCACGAACTCAGGGGTATCGCATTTGGAACATTCCCTTTTTTCAGAAGATCCCGTCTTTAAAATGGACTTATTTTTCTCTGTGTCTTCCACAATACTTGGGGTACTTGCTATTGACTGTCCTGTCCCAAAACTAGGGTTACCTCTCAAAAAGGTGCCTGGAGCTACCGATGTTAAAGACCCTATGTTTAAAACAGTAACAATTTGCATTGCTTCTCCCACAGTATCATGTGAGACCTGGGTACCTGGGACCTCCACTCCGAAGCCAAGCTCTAGTTCTCTGTCTTCTTTCTCTGTGTTGGAGGCACCCAGCTTTAACCCCAAGACTTTTTTCCCTAAGGTTGATGCACCGCTTAACCGCCTGCCTTGTTTTTTGGATAAAATCTGTTTTCTCACCTTTCAAACAGACTCCTTACTCGCAGGTCTCTGTGCGGTGCCCAAAGTGCCCAATCTGTATGGCAATTGGCCTCTCCCTAAGACGAAGACACCCTTACTGGACCTCGTCGCTTTACCTGAAGCGTCCGTTCCTGTTCTCTATGGGTCCACTATGGGTATAGACATGCCTATTATGTCCTTCGCCAAGGCCACAATTTCGGATTTGATTCTCTCTAAAGATCACAAACCAAAGGAAGCGGATCCTTCTTCAACTGCCAGTACCATGAGTTGCATACACACTGCTACAGACTCTCGCAAATTGCTTGGGATAGCAACCCTGCTTGGTATCAAAAGTACCGCTGCAATAGTGTGTAGTGAACCCTCCCGCCCCATTCCCTTGCTAACCACCACCCGGAATTCCTTGGAAGCTAAAGACTCTCGCAACTTCCTCCGTGCTGATTTCACCAAAGACATTGCCTTCTCTGAAGGTCCCTCTGCCATTTTTGTCCGACAATCTGTGTCCTGTGTCCCGTACTCTTGGACTATTACTATGCACCGGACACCTGGCTACCGTCCTTCCGATGTTCCCATTCCGGAGCCCTCAGGTCCCATTGTCCATGTACCAAGAACTGCAGTACCACCGCTGTCTTTCATGGCACTCGCCAATGTACATCTGGATTGTGGACCTAATTCTCGCCGGAGACACTTCAGGAACAACTCAATGTCTCCCAGACCTATGAATGGTCCTGTTCACCCAGGCTTTTCACCCAGTGGTGGGGGTACTGTAAGGAATCCCAACAAACTATGGGCTTTCAACGCCACCTCTCGCCTAAGGAGGTTTAGGAACAATTCCATGTCCCCCAAATCTGTGATGGATCTTGTTCGTCCGGAGGTCTCACCTGAAGGGGGGGGTACTGTAAGGAATCCACTACTGGCTTTGACTTTTGCCTTGCAGACCTGTGCAGTTGCAGGCTTCCTCTGGCAATCTATGGCACAGGTGCTGCCTCTCATTGCAGCTTCTGCCCTGTGCTACTTCATTGGAGGAATTCTCACACACCCTCCTCCTGTGATTGGATCTCCGCCCTTTATATTCTAGGCGTTGGCTCTGAACCAGCGCCGAGCATAACTATTCCTACCTCTATGTTACTGTCTCTGCCACAAACCACCCCAGGCCTCTCTCCTAGCGTTCTTACCTTCCAAGTTCCTGAGTATCCAGAGGCCGGGTCCTGGACGTCTGTGCTGAAGCGTTGTTGCCAGCACTGGCCTGCTGCTATCTCCTTGCAGTGGCCTACCCTGGACGTCTGTGCTGAAGCGTTGATGCCAGCACTGGTACTGCTGCATTCCCTCCTAGCAGTAGCTACCCTTCCTGTCCTGTGGCCTGCCGCTATTCTCCTGTAGTGGCCTATCCTGGACGTCTGTGCTGAAGCGTTGATGCCAGCACTGGTACAGCTGCATTCCCTCCTAGCAGTGGCTACCCCTCCTTTCCTGCGGCCTGCTGCTATCTCCTTGCAGTGGCCTGCCCTGGACGTCTGTGCTGAAGCGTTGATGCCAGCACTGGCCTGCTGCTATTCTCCTGCAGTGGCCTACCCGGGACGTCTGTGCTGAAGCGTTGATGCCAGCACCGGTACCTGCTGCATTCCCTCCTAGCAGTGGCTACCCTTCCTTTCCTGCGGCTTGCTGCGATCCTCTTGCAGTGACCTGCCTTGGACTTCTGCGCTGAAGCGTTGGTTCTTCCCGACGCTGCCCTGCGGTGAACTTCGGCCAGCCTGCTGTCTCCTCCTGCTGAGATCGGCGTCATGGGCCGAGGCCGCTCCTCGCGCAGAAGCCACCCCCGCGCTCACGCTCCTAAGCTGAAGCGGGGAAATCCTGACTACCTGTTGCCGAACTCCTGCTTCCATAACGACGATGCTGCCTTCTCCAATCCTGACCCTGCGATGTACGACTACGAACTGCGCACTCCGGATCAGTCTGCGTGGACTCAGGTCGGTGATTATATAACCCCACCTCAGCCCCGCGGTCCGGTCCCGGTTTGTGGCGAGCATCGGCGTAACAACTACGCTGCTCTCTCCACTCCACAACCCGGGCTTACGGACACTCTACTACGCTGCTCTCTCCACCCCACGACCCCGGCTTACGGACACTCTACTACGCTGCTCTCTCCACCCCACGACCCCGGCTTACAGACACTCTACTACGCTGCTCTCTCCACTCCACAACTCGGGCTTACGGACACTCTACTACGCTGCTCTCTCCACTCCACAACCCGGGCTTACGGACACTCTACTACACTGCTCTCTCCACTCCACAACCCGGGCTTACAGACACTCTACTACGCTGCTCTCTCCACTCCACAACCCGGGCTTACGGACACTCTACTACGCTGCTCTCTCCACTCCACAACCCAGGCTTACGGACACTCTACTACGCTGCTCTCTCCACTCCACAACCCAGGCTTATGGACACTCTACTACGCTGCTCTCTCCACTCCACGACCCAGGCTTACGGACACTCTACTACGCTGCTCTCTCCACCCCACAACTCGGGCTTACAGACACTCTACTACGCTGCTCTCTCCACTCCACGACCCCGGCTTACGGACACTCTACTACGCTGCTCTCTCCACTCCACAACCCGGGCTTACGGACACTCTACTACGCTGCTCTCTCCACTCCACAACCCCGGCTTACGGACACTCTACTACACTGCTCTCTCCACTCCACAACCCGGGCTTACGGACACTCTACTACGCTGCTCTCTCCATTCCATGACCCAGGCTTACGGACACTCTACTACGCTGCTCTCTCCACTCCACAACCCCGGCTTACGGACACTCTACTACGCTGCTCTCTCCACTCCACGACCCGGGCTTACGGACACTCTACTACGCTGCTCTCTCCACTCCACAACCCGGGCTTACGGACACTCTACTACGCTGCTCTCTCCACCCCACGACCCCGGCTTACGGACACTACTACGCTGCTCTCTCCACTCCACAACTCGGGCTTACGGACACTCTACTACGCTGCTCTCTCCACTCCACAACCCGGGCTTACGGACACTCTACTACGCTGCTCTCTCCACTCCACATCCCGGGCTTACGGACACTACTACGCTGCTCTCTCCACTCCACAACTCGGGCTTACGGACACTCTACTACGCTGCTCTCTCCACTCCACAACCCGGGCTTACGGACACTCTACTACGCTGCTCTCTCCACTCCACAACCCGGGCTTACGGACACTCTACTACGCTGCTCTCTCCACCCCACGACCCCGGCTTACGGACACTCTACTACACTGCTCTCTCCACTCCACAACCCGGGCTTACGGACACTCTACTACGCTGCTCTCTCCACTCCACATCCCGGGCTTACGGACACTACTACGCTGCTCTCTCCACTCCACAACTCGGGCTTACGGACACTCTACTACGCTGCTCTCTCCACCCCACGACCCCGGCTTACGGACACTACTACGCTGCTCTCTCCACTCCACAACTCGGGCTTACGGACACTCTACTACGCTGCTCTCTCCACTCCACAACCCGGGCTTACGGACACTCTACTACGCTGCTCTCTCCACTCCACATCCCGGGCTTACGGACACTACTACGCTGCTCTCTCCACTCCATAACTCGGGCTTACGGACACTCTACTACGCTGCTCTCTCCACTCCACAACCCGGGCTTACGGACACTCTACTACGCTGCTCTCTCCACTCCACAACCCGGGCTTACGGACACTCTACTACGCTGCTCTCTCCACCCCACGACCCCGGCTTACGGACACTCTACTACACTGCTCTCTCCACTCCACAACCCGGGCTTACGGACACTCTACTACGCTGCTCTCTCCACTCCACAACCCGGGCTTACGGACACTCTACTACGCTGCTCTCTCCACCCCACGACCCCGGCTTACGGACACTACTACGCTGCTCTCTCCACTCCACAACCCGGGCTTACGGACACTCTACTACGCTGCTCTCTCCACTCCACATCCCGGGCTTACGGACACTACTACGCTGCTCTCTCCACTCCACAACTCGGGCTTACGGACACTCTACTACGCTGCTCTCTCCACTCCACAACCCGGGCTTACGGACACTCTACTACGCTGCTCTCTCCACTCCACAACCCGGGCTTACGGACACTCTACTACGCTGCTCTCTCCACCCCACGACCCCGGCTTACGGACACTCTACTACACTGCTCTCTCCACTCCACAACCCGGGCTTACGGACACTCTACTACGCTGCTCTCTCCACTCCACAACCCGGGCTTACGGACACTCTACTACGCTGCTCTCTCCACCCCACGACCCCGGCTTACGGACACTCTACTACGCTGCTCTCTCCACCCCACGACCCCGGCTTACAGACACTCTACTACGCTGCTCTCTCCACTCCACAACTCGGGCTTACGGACACTCTACTACGCTGCTCTCTCCACTCCACAACCCGGGCTTACGGACACTCTACTACACTGCTCTCTCCACTCCACAACCCGGGCTTACAGACACTCTACTACGCTGCTCTCTCCACTCCACAACCCGGGCTTACGGACACTCTACTACGCTGCTCTCTCCACTCCACAACCCAGGCTTACGGACACTCTACTACGCTGCTCTCTCCACTCCACAACCCAGGCTTATGGACACTCTACTACGCTGCTCTCTCCACTCCACGACCCAGGCTTACGGACACTCTACTACGCTGCTCTCTCCACCCCACAACTCGGGCTTACGGACACTCTACTACGCTGCTCTCTCCACTCCACGACCCCGGCTTACGGACACTCTACTACGCTGCTCTCTCCACTCCACAACCCGGGCTTACGGACACTCTACTACGCTGCTCTCTCCACTCCACAACCCCGGCTTACGGACACTCTACTACACTGCTCTCTCCACTCCACAACCCGGGCTTACGGACACTCTACTACGCTGCTCTCTCCATTCCATGACCCAGGCTTACGGACACTCTACTACGCTGCTCTCTCCACTCCACAACCCCGGCTTACGGACACTCTACTACGCTGCTCTCTCCACTCCACGACCCGGGCTTACGGACACTCTACTACGCTGCTCTCTCCACTCCACAACCCGGGCTTACGGACACTCTACTACGCTGCTCTCTCCACCCCACGACCCCGGCTTACGGACACTACTACGCTGCTCTCTCCACTCCACAACTCGGGCTTACGGACACTCTACTACGCTGCTCTCTCCACTCCACAACCCGGGCTTACGGACACTCTACTACGCTGCTCTCTCCACTCCACATCCCGGGCTTACGGACACTACTACGCTGCTCTCTCCACTCCACAACTCGGGCTTACGGACACTCTACTACGCTGCTCTCTCCACTCCACAACCCGGGCTTACGGACACTCTACTACGCTGCTCTCTCCACTCCACAACCCGGGCTTACGGACACTCTACTACGCTGCTCTCTCCACCCCACGACCCCGGCTTACGGACACTCTACTACACTGCTCTCTCCACTCCACAACCCGGGCTTACGGACACTCTACTACGCTGCTCTCTCCACTCCACAACCCGGGCTTACGGACACTCTACTACGCTGCTCTCTCCACCCCACGACCCCGGCTTACGGACACTCTACTACGCTGCTCTCTCCACCCCACGACCCCGGCTTACAGACACTCTACTACGCTGCTCTCTCCACTCCACAACTCGGGCTTACGGACACTCTACTACGCTGCTCTCTCCACTCCACAACCCGGGCTTACGGACACTCTACTACACTGCTCTCTCCACTCCACAACCCGGGCTTACAGACACTCTACTACGCTGCTCTCTCCACTCCACAACCCGGGCTTACGGACACTCTACTACGCTGCTCTCTCCACTCCACAACCCAGGCTTACGGACACTCTACTACGCTGCTCTCTCCACTCCACAACCCAGGCTTATGGACACTCTACTACGCTGCTCTCTCCACTCCACGACCCGGGCTTACGGACACTCTACTACGCTGCTCTCTCCATCCCACGACCCAGGCTTACGGACACTCTACTACGCTGCTCTCTCCATCCCACGACCCAGGCTTACGGACACTCTACTACGCTGCTCTCTCCATCCCACGACCCCGGCTTACGGACACTCTACTACGCTGCTCTCTCCATCCCACGACCCCGGCTTACGGACACTCTACTACGCTGCTCTCTCCACTCCACGACCCCGGCTTACGGACACTCTACTACGCTGCTCTCTCCACTCCACAACCCAGGCTTACGGACACTCTACTACGCTGCTCTCTCCACTCCACAACTCAGGCTTACGGACACTCTACTACGCTGCTCTCTCCACTCCACAACTCGGGCTTACGGACACTCTACTACGCTGCATTCTCCACTCCACAACCCGGGCTTACGGACACTCTACTACGCTGCTCTCTCCACTCCACAACCCAGGCTTACGGACACTCTACTACGCTGCTCTCTCCACTCCACAACCCGGGCTTACGGACACTCTACTACGCTGCTCTCTCCACTCCACAACCCCGGCTTACGGACACTTTACTACACTGCTCTCTCCACTCCATAACTCGGGCTTACGGACACTCTACTACGCTGCTCTCTCCACTCCACAACCCGGGCTTACGGACACTCTACTACGCTGCTCTCTCCACTCCACAACCCAGGCTTACGGACACTCTACTACACTGCTCTCTCCACTCCATGACCCGGGCTTACGGACACTCTACTACACTGCTCCCTCCACTCCACAACCCAGGCTTACGGACACTCTACTACGCTGCTCTCTCCACTCCACAACCCGGGCTTACGGACACTCTACTACGCTGCTCTCTCCACTCCACAACCCGGGCTTACGGACACTCTACTACACTGCTCTCTCCACTCCACAACCCAGGCTTACGGACACTCTACTACACTGCTCTCTCCACTCCACAACTCGGGCTAACGGACACTCTACTACGCTGCTCTCTCCACTCCATGACTCGGGCTTACGGACACTCTACTACGCTGCTCTCTCCACTCCATAACTAAGGCTTACGGACACTCTACTACGCTGCTCTCTCCACTCCACGACTCGGGCTTACGGACACTCTACTACACTGCTCTCTCCACTCCACAACCCGGGCTTACGGACACTCTACTACGCTGCTCTCTCCACTCCATGACTCGGGCTTACGGACACTCTACTACGCTGCTCTCTCCACCCCACGACCCCGGCTTACGGACACTCTACTACGCTGCTCTCTCCACCCCACGACCCCGGCTTACAGACACTCTACTACGCTGCTCTCTCCACTCCACAACTCGGGCTTACGGACACTCTACTACGCTGCTCTCTCCACTCCACAACCCGGGCTTACGGACACTCTACTACACTGCTCTCTCCACTCCACAACCCGGGCTTACAGACACTCTACTACACTGCTCTCTCCACTCCACAACCCGGGCTTACGGACACTCTACTACGCTGCTCTCTCCACTCCACAACCCGGGCTTACGGACACTCTACTACGCTGCTCTCTCCACCCCACGACCCCGGCTTACGGACACTCTACTACGCTGCTCTCTCCACCCCACGACCCCGGCTTACAGACACTCTACTACGCTGCTCTCTCCACTCCACAACTCGGGCTTACGGACACTCTACTACGCTGCTCTCTCCACTCCACAACCCGGGCTTACGGACACTCTACTACACTGCTCTCTCCACTCCACAACCCGGGCTTACAGACACTCTACTACGCTGCTCTCTCCACTCCACAACCCGGGCTTACGGACACTCTACTACGCTGCTCTCTCCACTCCACAACCCAGGCTTACGGACACTCTACTACGCTGCTCTCTCCACTCCACAACCCAGGCTTATGGACACTCTACTACGCTGCTCTCTCCACTCCACGACCCGGGCTTACGGACACTCTACTACGCTGCTCTCTCCATCCCACGACCCAGGCTTACGGACACTCTACTACGCTGCTCTCTCCATCCCACGACCCAGGCTTACGGACACTCTACTACGCTGCTCTCTCCATCCCACGACCCCGGCTTACGGACACTCTACTACGCTGCTCTCTCCATCCCACGACCCCGGCTTACGGACACTCTACTACGCTGCTCTCTCCACTCCACGACCCCGGCTTACGGACACTCTACTACGCTGCTCTCTCCACTCCACAACCCAGGCTTACGGACACTCTACTACGCTGCTCTCTCCACTCCACAACCCGGGCTTACGGACACTCTACTACGCTGCTCTCTCCACTCCACAACTCAGGCTTACGGACACTCTACTACGCTGCTCTCTCCACTCCACAACTCGGGCTTACGGACACTCTACTACGCTGCATTCTCCACTCCACAACCCGGGCTTACGGACACTCTACTACGCTGCTCTCTCCACTCCACAACCCAGGCTTACGGACACTCTACTACGCTGCTCTCTCCACTCCACAACCCAGGCTTACGGACACTCTACTACGCTGCTCTCTCCACTCCACAACTCAGGCTTACGGACACTCTACTACGCTGCTCTCTCCACTCCACAACCCGGGCTTACGGACACTCTACTACGCTGCTCTCTCCACTCCACAACCCCGGCTTACGGACACTTTACTACACTGCTCTCTCCACTCCATAACTCGGGCTTACGGACACTCTACTACGCTGCTCTCTCCACTCCACAACCCGGGCTTACGGACACTCTACTACGCTGCTCTCTCCACTCCACAACCCAGGCTTACGGACACTCTACTACACTGCTCTCTCCACTCCATGACCCGGGCTTACGGACACTCTACTACACTGCTCCCTCCACTCCACAACCCAGGCTTACGGACACTCTACTACGCTGCTCTCTCCACTCCACAACCCGGGCTTACGGACACTCTACTACGCTGCTCTCTCCACTCCACAACCCGGGCTTACGGACACTCTACTACACTGCTCTCTCCACTCCACAACCCAGGCTTACGGACACTCTACTACACTGCTCTCTCCACTCCACAACTCGGGCTTACGGACACTCTACTACGCTGCTCTCTCCACTCCATGACTCGGGCTTACGGACACTCTACTACGCTGCTCTCTCCACTCCATAACTAAGGCTTACGGACACTCTACTACGCTGCTCTCTCCACTCCACGACTCGGGCTTACGGACACTCTACTACACTGCTCTCTCCACTCCACAACTCGGGCTTACGGACACTCTACTACGCTGCTCTCTCCACTCCATGACTCGGGCTTACGGACACTCTACTACGCTGCTCTCTCCACTCCACGACTCAGGCTTACGGACACTCTACTACACTGCTCTCTCCACTCCACGACCCAGGCTTACGGACACTCTACTACGCTGCTCTCTCCACCCCACAACCCGGGCTTACGGACACTCTACTACGCTGCTCTCTCCACTCCACAACCCGGGCTTACGGACACTCTACTACGCTGCTCTCTCCACTCCACAACCCGGGCTTACGGACACTCTACTACGCTGCTCTCTCCATCCCACGACCCCGGCTTACGGACACTCTACTACGCTGCTCTCTCCATCCCACAACCCGGGCTTACGGACACTCTACTACGCTGCTCTCTCCACTCCACGACTCAGGCTTACGGACACTCTACTACGCTGCTCTCTCCACTCCACAACCCGGGCTTACGGACACTCTACTACGCTGCTCTCTCCACTCCACAACTCAGGCTTACGGACACTCTACTACGCTGCTCTCTCCACTCCACAACTCGGGCTTACGGACACTCTACTACGCTGCATTCTCCACTCCACAACCCGGGCTTACGGACACTCTACTACGCTGCTCTCTCCACTCCACAACCCAAGCTTACGGACACTCTACTACGCTGCTCTCTCCACTCCACAACCCAGGCTTACGGACACTCTACTACGCTGCTCTCTCCACTCCACAACTCAGGCTTACGGACACTCTACTACGCTGCTCTCTCCACTCCACAACCCGGGCTTACGGACACTCTACTACGCTGCTCTCTCCACTCCACAACCCCGGCTTACGGACACTTTACTACACTGCTCTCTCCACTCCATAACTCGGGCTTACGGACACTCTACTACGCTGCTCTCTCCACTCCACAACCCGGGCTTACGGACACTCTACTACGCTGCTCTCTCCACTCCACAACCCAGGCTTACGGACACTCTACTACACTGCTCTCTCCACTCCATGACCCGGGCTTACGGACACTCTACTACACTGCTCCCTCCACTCCACAACCCAGGCTTACGGACACTCTACTACGCTGCTCTCTCCACTCCACAACCCGGGCTTACGGACACTCTACTACGCTGCTCTCTCCACTCCACAACCCGGGCTTACGGACACTCTACTACACTGCTCTCTCCACTCCACAACCCAGGCTTACGGACACTCTAATACACTGCTCTCTCCACTCCACAACTCGGGCTTACGGACACTCTACTACGCTGCTCTCTCCACTCCATGACTCGGGCTTACGGACACTCTACTACGCTGCTCTCTCCACTCCATAACTAAGGCTTACGGACACTCTACTACGCTGCTCTCTCCACTCCACGACTCGGGCTTACGGACACTCTACTAC
Source organism: Ascaphus truei (assembly GCF_040206685.1). NCBI lineage: Eukaryota > Metazoa > Chordata > Amphibia > Anura > Ascaphidae > Ascaphus > Ascaphus truei. The sequence goes on from NW_027456831.1 coordinate 63,358, forward strand.
ACTGCTCTCTCCACTCCACAACTCGGGCTTACGGACACTCTACTACGCTGCTCTCTCCACTCCATGACTCGGGCTTACGGACACTCTACTACGCTGCTCTCTCCACTCCACGACTCAGGCTTACGGACACTCTACTACGCTGCTCTCTCCACTCCACGACTCGGGCTTACGGACACTCTACTACGCTGCTCTCTCCACTCCACAACCCGGGCTTACGGACACTCTACTACACTGCTCTCTCCACTCCACAACTCGGGCTTACGGACACTCTACTACACTGCTCTCTCCACTCCACAACTCGGGCTTACGGACACTCTACTACGCTGCTCTCTCCACTCCACAACCCGGGCTAACGGACACTCTACTACACTGCTCTCTCCACTCCATGACTCGGGCTTACGGACACTCTACTACGCTGCTCTCTCCACTCCACAACCCGGGCTTACGGACACTCTACTACGCTGCTCTCTCCACTCCACAACTCGGGCTTACGGACACTCTACTACGCTGCTCTCTCCACTCCACAACCCGGGCTTACGGACACTGTACTACGCTGCTCTCTCCACTCCACAACTCGGGCTTACGGACACTCTACTACGCTGCTCTCTCCACTCCACAACTCGGGCTTACGGACACTCTACTACGCTGCTCTCTCCACTCCACGACCCCGGGCTTACGGACACTCTACTACGCTGCTCTCTCCACTCCACAACCCGGGCTTACGGACACTCTACTACGCTGCTCTCTCCACTCCACAACCCAGGCTTACGGACACTCTACTACGCTGCTCTCTCCACTCCACAACTCGGGCTTACGGACACTCTACTACACTGCTCTCTCCATCCCACAACCCGGGCTTACAGACACTCTACTACGCTGCTCTCTCCACTCCACAACCCGGGCTTACGGACACTCTACTACACTGCTCTCCACTCCACGACCCAGGCTTACGGACACTCTACTACGCTGCTCTCTCCACCCCACAACCCGGGCTTACGGACACTCTACTACGCTGCTCTCTCCACTCCACAACCCGGGCTTACGGACACTCTACTACGCTGCTCTCTCCATCCCACGACCCCGGCTTACGGACACTTTACTACGCTGCTCTCTCCATCCCACAACCCGGGCTTACGGACACTCTACTACGCTGCTCTCTCCACTCCACGACTCAGGCTTATGGACACTCTACTACACTGCTCTCTCCACTCCATAACCCGGGCTTACAGACACTCTACTACGCTGCTCTCTCCACTCCACGACTCAGGCTTACGGACACTCTACTACGCTGCTCTCTCCACTCCATAACTCGGGCTTACGGACACTCTACTACGCTGCTCTCTCCATCCCACGACCCCGGCTTACAGACACTCTACTACGCTGCTCTCTCCATCCCACGACCCGGGCTTACGGACACTCTACTACGCTGCTCTCTCCACTCCACGACCCAGGCTTACGGACACTCTACTACGCTGCTCTCTCCACTCCACAACCCGGGCTTACGGACACTCTACTACGCTGCTCTCTCCACTCCACAACCCAGGCTTACGGACACTCTACTACGCTGCTCTCTCCACTCCACGACCCGGGCTTACGGACACTCTACTACGCTGCTCTCTCCACTCCACAACCCGGGCTTACGGACACTCTACTACGCTGCTCTCTCCACTCCACGACCCGGGCTTACGGACACTCTACTACGCTGCTCTCTCCATCCCACGACCCCGGCTTACAGACACTCTACTACGCTGCTCTCTCCACTCCACAACCCGGGCTTACGGACACTCTACTACGCTGCTCTCTCCACTCCACGACCCCGGCTTACGGACACTCTACTACGCTGCTCTCTCCACTCCACGACCCAGGCTTACGGACACTCTACTACGCTGCTCTCTCCACTCCACAACCCGGGCTTACGGACACTCTACTACGCTGCTCTCTCCACTCCACAACCCGGGCTTACGGACACTCTACTACGCTGCTCTCTCCACTCCACAACCCGGGCTTACGGACACTCTACTACGCTGCTCTCTCCACTCCACAACCCGGGCTTACGGACACTCTACTACGCTGCTCTCTCCACTCCACAACTCGGGCTTACGGACACTCTACTACGCTGCTCTCTCCACTCCACGACCCGGGCTTACGGACACTCTACTACGCTGCTCTCTCCACTCCACAACTCAGGCTTACGGACACTCTACTACGCTGCTCTCTCCACTCCACAACCCGGGCTTACGGACACTCTACTACGCTGCTCTCTCCACTCCACAACTCGGGCTTACGGACACTCTACTACGCTGCTCTCTCCACTCCACGACCCTGGCTTACGGACACTCTACTACGCTGCTCTCTCCATCCCACGACCCAGGCTTACGGACACTCTACTACGCTGCTCTCTCCACTCCACAACCCAGGCTTACAGACACTCTACTACGCTGCTCTCTCCACTCCACGACTCGGGCTTACGGACACTCTGCTACGCTGCTCTCTCCACTCCACGACCCGGGCTTACAGACACTCTACTACGCTGCTCTCTCCACTCCACAACTCGGGCTTACGGACACTCTACTACGCTGCTCTCTCCATCCCACGACCCCGGCTTACAGACACTCTACTACGCTGCTCTCTCCACTCCACAACCCCGGCTTACGGACACTGTACTACGCTGCTCTCTCCATCCCACAACCCGGGCTTACAGACACTCTACTACGCTGCTCTCTCCACTCCACAACCCGGGCTTACGGACACTCTACTACACTGCTCTCTCCACTCCACGACCCAGGCTTACGGACACTCTACTACGCTGCTCTCTCCACCCCACAACCCGGGCTTACGGACACTCTACTACGCTGCTCTCTCCACTCCACAACCCGGGCTTACGGACACTCTACTACGCTGCTCTCTCCACTCCACAACCCGGGCTTACGGACACTCTACTACGCTGCTCTCTCCATCCCACGACCCCGGCTTACGGACACTCTACTACGCTGCTCTCTCCATCCCACAACCCGGGCTTACGGACACTCTACTACGCTGCTCTCTCCACTCCACGACTCAGGCTTACGGACACTCTACTACACTGCTCTCTCCACTCCATAACCCGGGCTTACAGACACTCTACTACGCTGCTCTCTCCACTCCACGACTCAGGCTTACGGACACTCTACTACGCTGCTCTCTCCACTCCATAACTCAGCTTACGGACACTCTACTACGCTGCTCTCTCCATCCCACGACCCCGGCTTACAGACACTCTACTACGCTGCTCTCTCCATCCCACGACCCGGGCTTACGGACACTCTACTACGCTGCTCTCTCCACTCCACGACCCAGGCTTACGGACACTCTACTACGCTGCTCTCTCCACTCCACAACCCGGGCTTACGGACACTCTACTACGCTGCTCTCTCCACTCCACAACCCAGGCTTACGGACACTCTACTACGCTGCTCTCTCCACTCCACGACCCGGGCTTACGGACACTCTACTACGCTGCTCTCTCCACTCCACAACCCGGGCTTACGGACACTCTACTACGCTGCTCTCTCCACTCCACGACCCGGGCTTACGGACACTCTACTACGCTGCTCTCTCCATCCCACGACCCCGGCTTACAGACACTCTACTACGCTGCTCTCTCCACTCCACAACCCGGGCTTACGGACACTCTACTACGCTGCTCTCTCCACTCCACGACCCCGGCTTACGGACACTCTACTACGCTGCTCTCTCCACTCCACGACCCAGGCTTACGGACACTCTACTACGCTGCTCTCTCCACTCCACAACCCGGGCTTACGGACACTCTACTACGCTGCTCTCTCCACTCCACAACCCGGGCTTACGGACACTCTACTACGCTGCTCTCTCCACTCCACAACCCGGGCTTACGGACACTCTACTACGCTGCTCTCTCCACTCCACAACCCGGGCTTACGGACACTCTACTACGCTGCTCTCTCCACTCCACAACTCGGGCTTACGGACACTCTACTACGCTGCTCTCTCCACTCCACGACCCGGGCTTACGGACACTCTACTACGCTGCTCTCTCCACTCCACAACTCAGGCTTACGGACACTCTACTACGCTGCTCTCTCCACTCCACAACCCGGGCTTACGGACACTCTACTACGCTGCTCTCTCCACTCCACAACTCGGGCTTACGGACACTCTACTACGCTGCTCTCTCCACTCCACGACCCCGGCTTACGGACACTCTACTACGCTGCTCTCTCCATCCCACGACCCAGGCTTACGGACACTCTACTACGCTGCTCTCTCCACTCCACAACCCAGGCTTACAGACACTCTACTACGCTGCTCTCTCCACTCCACAACTCGGGCTTACGGACACTCTACTACGCTGCTCTCTCCACTCCACGACCCGGGCTTACAGACACTCTACTACGCTGCTCTCTCCACTCCACAACTCGGGCTTACGGACACTCTACTACGCTGCTCTCTCCATCCCACGACCCCGGCTTACAGACACTCTACTACGCTGCTCTCTCCACCCCACAACCCCGGCTTACAGACACTCTACTACGCTGCTCTCTCCACTCCACAACCCCGGCTTACGGACACTGTACTACGCTGCTCTCTCCATCCCACGACCCAGGCTTACGGACACTCTACTACGCTGCTCTCTCCACTCCACAACTCGGGCTTACGGACACTCTACTACGCTGCTCTCTCCACTCCACGACCCCGGCTTACGGACACTCTACTACGCTGCTCTCTCCACTCCACGACCCAGGCTTACGGACACTCTACTACGCTGCTCTCTCCACTCCACAACCCGGGCTTACGGACACTCTACTACGCTGCTCTCTCCACTCCACAACCCGGGCTTACGGACACTCTACTACGCTGCTCTCTCCACTCCACAACCCGGGCTTACGGACACTCTACTACGCTGCTCTCTCCACTCCACAACTCGGGCTTACGGACACTCTACTACGCTGCTCTCTCCACTCCACGACCCGGGCTTACGGACACTCTACTACGCTGCTCTCTCCACTCCACAACTCAGGCTTACGGACACTCTACTACGCTGCTCTCTCCACTCCACAACCCGGGCTTACGGACACTCTACTACGCTGCTCTCTCCACTCCACAACTCGGGCTTACGGACACTCTACTACGCTGCTCTCTCCACTCCACGACCCCGGCTTACGGACACTCTACTACGCTGCTCTCTCCATCCCACGACCCAGGCTTACGGACACTCTACTACGCTGCTCTCTCCACTCCACAACCCAGGCTTACAGACACTCTACTACGCTGCTCTCTCCACTCCACAACTCGGGCTTACGGACACTCTACGACGCTGCTCTCTCCACTCCACGACCCGGGCTTACAGACACTCTACTACGCTGCTCTCTCAACTCCACAACTCGGGCTTACGGACACTTTACTACGCTGCTCTCTCCATCCCACGACCCCGGCTTACAGACACTCTACTACGCTGCTCTCTCCACCCCACAACCCCGGCTTACAGACACTCTACTACGCTGCTCTCTCCACTCCACAACCCCGGCTTACGGACACTGTACTACGCTGCTCTCTCCATCCCACGACCCAGGCTTACGGACACTCTACTACGCTGCACTCTCCACTCCACAACTCGGGCTTACGGACACTCTACTACGCTGCTCTCTCCACTCCACGACCCCGGCTTACGGACACTCTACTACGCTGCTCTCTCCATCCCACGACCCAGGCTTACGGACACTCTACTACGCTGCTCTCTCCACTCCACAACTCGGGCTTACGGACACTCTACTACGCTGCTCTCTCCACTCCACAACCCAGGCTTACAGACACTCTACTACACTGCTCTCTCCACTCCACAACTCGGGCTTACGGACACTCTACTACACTGCTCTCTCCACTCCACAACTCGGGCTTACGGACACTCTACTACACTGCTCTCTCCACTCCACAACCCAGGCTTACAGACACTCTACTACGCTGCTCTCTCCACTCCACAACTCGGGCTTACGGACACTCTACTACGCTGCTCTCTCCACTCCACAACCCGGGCTTACGGACACTCTACTACGCTGCTCTCTCCACTCCACAACCTGGGCTTACAGACACTCTACTACGCTGCTCTCTCCACTCCATAACTCGGGCTTACGGACACTCTACTACGCTGCTATCTCCACTCCACAACCCCGGCTTACGGACACTCTACTACGCTGCTCTCTCCATCCCACGACCCAGGCTTACGGACACTCTACTACGCTGCTCTCTCCACTCCACAACTCGGGCTTACGGACACTCTACTACGCTGCTCTCTCCACTCCACGACCCCGGCTTACGGACACTCTACTACGCTGCTCTCTCCATCCCACGACCCAGGCTTACGGACACTCTACTACGCTGCTCTCTCCACTCCACAACTCGGGCTTACGGACACTCTACTACGCTGCTCTCTCCACTCCACAACCCAGGCTTACAGACACTCTACTACACTGCTCTCTCCACTCCACAACTCGGGCTTACGGACACTCTACTACACTGCTCTCTCCACTCCACAACCCAGGCTTACAGACACTCTACTACGCTGCTCTCTCCACTCCACAACTCGGGCTTACGGACACTCTACTACGCTGCTCTCTCCACTCCACAACCCGGGCTTACGGACACTCTACTACGCTGCTCTCTCCACTCCACAACCCGGGCTTACGGACACTCTACTACGCTGCTCTCTCCACTCCATAACTCGGGCTTACGGACACTCTACTACGCTGCTCTCTCCACTCCACAACTCGGGCTTACGGACACTCTACTACGCTGCTCTCTCCATCCCACGACCCGGGCTTACGGACACTCTACTACACTGCTCTCTCCACTCCACAACCCGGGCTTATGGACACTCTACTACGCTGCTCTCTCCACTCCACAACTCGGGCTTACGGACACTCTACTACACTGCTCTCTCCACTCCACAACCCGGGCTTACGGACACTCTACTACGCTGCTCTCTCCACTCCACAACTCGGGCTTACGGACACTCTACTACGCTGCTCTCTCCACTCCACAACTCAGGCTTACGGACACTCTACTACGCTGCTCTCTCCACTCCACAACTCGGGCTTACGGACACTCTACTACGCTGCTCTCTCCACTCCATAACTCGTGCTTACGGACACTCTACTACGCTGCTCTCTCCACTCCACGACCCCGGCTTACGGACACTCTACTACGCTGCTCTCTCCACTCCATAACTCAGGCTTACGGACACTCTACTACACTGCTCTCTCCACTCCACAACTCGGGCTTACGGACACTCTACTACACTGCTCTCTACACTCCACAACCCGGGCTTACGGACACTCTACTACGCTGCTCTCTCCACTCCACAACTCGGGCTTACGGACACTCTACTACGCTGCTCTCTCCACTCCACGACCCAGGCTTACGGACACTCTACTACGCTGTTCTCTCCACTCCACAACCCGGGCTTACGGACACTCTACTACGCTGCTCTCTCCACTCCATAACCCGGGCTTACGGACACTCTACTACGCTGCTCTCTCCACTCCATAACTCAGGCTTACGGACACTCTACTACGCTGCTCTCTCCACTCCATAACTCGGGCTTACGGACACTCTACTACGCTGCTCTCTCCACTCCACAACTCGGGCTTACGGACACTCTACTACGCTGCTCTCTCCATCCCACGACCCGGGCTTACGGACACTCTACTACACTGCTCTCTCCACTCCACAACCCGGGCTTACGGACACTCTACTACGCTGCTCTCTCCACTCCACAACTCGGGCTTACGGACACTCTACTTCACTGCTCTCTCCACTCCATAACCCGGGCTTACGGACACTCTACTACGCTGCTCTCTCCACTCCACAACTCGGGCTTACGGACACTCTATTACGCTGCTCTCTCCACTCCACAACTCAGGCTTACGGACACTCTACTACGCTGCTCTCTCCACTCCACAACTCGGGCTTACGGACACTCTACTACGCTGCTCTCTCCACTCCATAACTCGGGCTTACGGACACTCTACTACGCTGCTCTCTCCACTCCACGACCCCGGCTTACGGACACTCTACTACGCTGCTCTCTCCACTCCATAACTCAGGCTTACGGACACTCTACTACACTGCTCTCTCCACTCCACAACTCGGGCTTACGGACACTCTACTACACTGCTCTCTCCACTCCACAACCCGGGCTTACGGACACTCTACTACGCTGCTCTCTCCACTCCACAACTCGGGCTTACGGACACTCTACTACGCTGCTCTCTCCACTCCACGACCCAGGCTTACGGACACTCTACTACGCTGTTCTCTCCACTCCACAACCCGGGCTTACGGACACTCTACTACGCTGCTCTCTCCACTCCATAACCCGGGCTTACGGACACTCTACTACGCTGCTCTCTCCACTCCATAACTCAGGCTTACGGACACTCTACTACACTGCTCTCTCCACTCCACAACTCGGGCTTACGGACACTCTACTACGCTGCTCTCTCCACTCCATAACCCGGGCTTACGGACACTCTACTACGCTGCTCTCTCCACTCCATAACTCAGGCTTACGGACACTCTACTACACTGCTCTCTCCACTCCACAACTCGGGCTTACGGACACTCTACTACGCTGCTCTCTCCACTCCACAACCCGGGCTTACGGACACTCTACTACACTGCTCTCTCCACTCCACGACCCAGGCTTACGGACACTCTACTACGCTGCTCTCTCCACCCCACAACCCGGGCTTACGGACACTCTACTACGCTGCTCTCTCCACTCCACAACCCAGGCTTACGGACACTCTACTACGCTGCTCTCTCCACTCCACAACCCAGGCTTACGGACACTCTACTACGCTGCTCTCTCCACTCCACAACTCGGGCTTACGGACACTCTACTACGCTGCTCTCTCCACTCCACAACTCGGGCTTACGGACACTCTACTACGCTGCTCTCTCCACCCCACAACCCGGGCTTACGGACACTCTACTACACTGCTCTCTCCACTCCACAACCCGGCTTACGGACACTCTACTACACTGCTCTCTCCACTCCACGACCCAGGCTTACGGACACTCTACTACACTGCTCTCTCCACTCCATAACCCGGGCTTACGGACACTCTACTACGCTGCTCTCTCCATCCCACGACCCAGGCTTACGGACACTCTACTACGCTGCTCTCTCCACTCCACAACCCAGGCTTACGGACACTCTACTACGCTGCTCTCTCCACTCCACAACTCGGGCTTACGGACACTCTACTACACTGCTCTCTCCACTCCATAACCCGGGCTTACGGACACTCTACTACGCTGCTCTCTCCACCCCACAACCCGGGCTTACGGACACTCTACTACGCTGCTCTCTCCACTCCACGACCCGGGCTTACGGACACTCTACTACGCTGCTCTCTCCACTCCACAACCCGGGCTTACGGACACTCTACTACGCTGCTCTCTCCACTCCATAACTCAGGCTTACGGACACTCTACTACGCTGCTCTCTCCACTCCACAACTCGGGCTTACGGACACTCTACTACGCTGCTCTCTCCACTCCATAACTCAGGCTTACGGACACTCTACTACGCTGCTCTCTCCACTCCACAACCCGGGCTTACGGACACTCTACTACGCTGCTCTCTCCATCCCACGACCCAGGCTTACGGACACTCTACTACACTGCTCTCTCCACTCCACAACCCAGGATTACGGACACTCTACTACGCTGCTCTCTCCACTCCACAACCCGGGCTTACGGACACTCTACTACGCTGCTCTCTCCATCCCACGACTCAGGCTTACGGACACTCTACTACGCTGCTCTCTCCACTCCACAACCCGGGCTTACGGACACTCTACTACGCTGCTCTCTCCATCCCACGACCCAGGCTTACGGACACTCTACTACGCTGCTCTCTCCACTCCACAACCCAGGCTTACGGACACTCTACTACGCTGCTCTCTCCATCCCACGACCCCGGCTTACGGACACTCTACTACGCTGCTCTCTCCACTCCACAACCCGGGCTTACGGACACTCTACTACGCTGCTCTCTCCATCCCACGACTCCGGCTTACGGACACTCTACTACGCTGCTCTCTCCACTCCACAACCCGGGCTTACGGACACTCTACTACGCTGCTCTCTCCACTCCACAACCCGGGCTTACGGACACTCTACTACGCTGCTCTCTCCACTCCACAACTCGGGCTTACGGACACTCTACTACGCTGCTCTCTCCACTCCACAACTCGGGCTTACGGACACTCTACTACGCTGCTCTCTCCACTCCACAACCCGGGCTTACGGACACTCTACTACACTGCTCTCTCCACTCCACAACCCGGGCTTACGGACACTCTACTACGCTGCTCTCTCCACTCCACAACCCAGGCTTACGGACACTCTACTACGCTGCTCTCTCCATCCCACGACCCCGGCTTACGGACACTCTACTACGCTGCTCTCTCCACTCCACAACCCGGCTTACGGACACTCTACTACGCTGCTCTCTCCATCCCACGACCCCGGCTTACGGACACTCTACTACGCTGCTCTCTCCACTCCACGACCCGGGCTTACGGACACTCTACTACGCTGCTCTCTCCATCCCACGACCCAGGCTTACGGACACTCTACTACGCTGCTCTCTCCACTCCACAACCCGGGCTTACAGACACTCTACTACGCTGCTCTCTCCATCCCACAACCCCGGCTTACGGACACTCTACTACGCTGCTCTCTCCATCCCACGACCCCGGCTTATGGACACTCTACTACGCTGCTCTCTCCACTCCACAACTCGGGCTTACGGACACTCTACTACACTGCTCTCTCCACTCCACAACCCGGGCTTACAGACACTCTACTACGCTGCTCTCTCCATCCCACAACCCCGGCTTACGGACACTCTACTACGCTGCTCTCTCCATCCCACGACCCCGGCTTACGGACACTCTACTACGCTGCTCTCTCCACTCCACGACCCAGGCTTACGGACACTCTACTACACTGCTCTCTCCACTCCACAACCCAGGCTTACGGACACTCTACTACGCTGCTCTCTCCACTCCACAACCCGGGCTTACGGACACTCTACTACGCTGCTCTCTCCACTCCACGACCCGGGCTTACGGACACTCTACTACGCTGCTCTCTCCACTCCACAACTCGGGCTTACGGACACTCTACTACGCTGCTCTCTCCACTCCACAACCCGGGCTTACGGACACTCTACTACGCTGCTCTCTCCACCCCACGACCCCGGCTTACGGACACTCTACTACACTGCTCTCTCCACCCCACGACCCGGGCTTACGGACACTCTACTACGCTGCTCTCTCCACTCCACAACCCAGGCTTACGGACACTCTACTACGCTGCTCTCTCCACTCCACAACCCAGGCTTACGGACACTCTACTACGCTGCTCTCTCCACTCCACAACCCGGGCTTACGGACACTCTACTACGCTGCTCTCTCCACTCCACAACCCCGGCTTACGGACACTCTACTACACTGCTCTCTCCACTCCACAACTCTGGCTTACGGACACTCTACTACGCTGCTCTCTCCACTCCACAACCCGGGCTTACGGACACTCTACTACGCTGCTCTCTCCACTCCACAACTCGGGCTTACGGACACTCTACTACGCTGCTCTCTCCACTCCACAACCCGGGCTTACGGACACTCTACTACGCTGCTCTCTCCACTCCACAACCCCGGCTTACGGACACTCTACTACGCTGCTCTCTCCACTCCACAACCCGGGCTTACGGACACTCTACTACACTGCTCTCTCCATCCCACGACCCCGGCTTACAGACACTCTACTACGCTGCTCTCTCCATCCCACGACCCCGGCTTACAGACACTCTACTACGCTGCTCTCTCCACCCCACGACCCCGGCTTACGGACACTCTACTACACTGCTCTCTCCACCCCACGACCCGGGCTTACGGACACTCTACTACGCTGCTCTCTCCACTCCACAACCCAGGCTTACGGACACTCTACTACGCTGCTCTCTCCACTCCACAACCCAGGCTTACGGACACTCTACTACGCTGCTCTCTCCACTCCACAACCCGGGCTTACGGACACTCTACTACGCTGCTCTCTCCACTCCACAACCCCGGCTTACGGACACTCTACTACACTGCTCTCTCCACTCCACAACTCGGGCTTACGGACACTCTACTACGCTGCTCTCTCCACTCCACAACCCGGGCTTACGGACACTCTACTACGCTGCTCTCTCCACTCCATAACTCGGGCTTACGGACACTCTACTACGCTGCTCTCTCCACTCCACAACCCGGGCTTACGGACACTCTACTACGCTGCTCTCTCCACTCCACAACCCCGGCTTACGGACACTCTACTACGCTGCTCTCTCCACTCCACAACCCGGGCTTACGGACACTCTACTACACTGCTCTCTCCATCCCACGACCCCGGCTTACAGACACTCTACTACGCTGCTCTCTCCATCCCACGACCCCGGCTTACAGACACTCTACTACGCTGCTCTCTCCACCCCACGACCCCGGCTTACGGACACTCTACTACGCTGCTCTCTCCACCCCACGACCCCGGCTTACGGACACTCTACTACGCTGCTCTCTCCACCCCACAACCCCGGCTTATGGACACTCTACTACGCTGCTCTCTCCACTCGACAACTCGGGCTTACGGACACTCTACTACGCTGCTCTCTCCACTCCACAACTCGGGCTTACGGACACTCTACTACGCTGCTCTCTCCACTCCACAACCCGGGCTTACGGACACTCTACTACACTGCTCTCTCCATCCCACGACCCCGGCTTACAGACACTCTACTACGCTGCTCTCTCCATCCCACGACCCCGGCTTACAGACACTCTACTACGCTGCTCTCTCCACCCCACGACCCCGGCTTACGGACACTCTACTACACTGCTCTCTCCACCCCACGACCCGGGCTTACGGACACTCTACTACGCTGCTCTCTCCACTCCACAACCCAGGCTTACGGACACTCTACTACGCTGCTCTCTCCACTCCACAACCCAGGCTTACGGACACTCTACTACGCTGCTCTCTCCACTCCACAACCCGGGCTTACGGACACTCTACTACGCTGCTCTCTCCACTCCACAACCCCGGCTTACGGACACTCTACTACACTGCTCTCTCCACTCCACAACTCGGGCTTACGGACACTCTACTACGCTGCTCTCTCCACTCCACAACCCGGGCTTACGGACACTCTACTACGCTGCTCTCTCCACTCCATAACTCGGGCTTACGGACACTCTACTACGCTGCTCTCTCCACTCCACAACCCGGGCTTACGGACACTCTACTACGCTGCTCTCTCCACTCCACAACCCCGGCTTACGGACACTCTACTACGCTGCTCTCTCCACTCCACAACCCGGGCTTACGGACACTCTACTACACTGCTCTCTCCATCCCACGACCCCGGCTTACAGACACTCTACTACGCTGCTCTCTCCATCCCACGACCCCGGCTTACAGACACTCTACTACGCTGCTCTCTCCACCCCACGACCCCGGCTTACGGACACTCTACTACGCTGCTCTCTCCACCCCACGACCCCGGCTTACGGACACTCTACTACGCTGCTCTCTCCACCCCACAACCCCGGCTTATGGACACTCTACTACGCTGCTCTCTCCACTCGACAACTCGGGCTTACGGACACTCTACTACGCTGCTCTCTCCACTCCACAACTCGGGCTTACGGACACTCTACTACGCTGCTCTCTCCATCCCACGACCCAGGCTTACGGACACTCTACTACGCTGCTCTATCCACTCCACAACTCGGGCTTACGGACACTCTACTACGCTGCTCTCTCCACTCAACAACCCGGGCTTACGGACACTCTACTACGCTGCTCTCTCCACTCCACAACCCCGGCTTACGGACACTCTACTACACTGCTCTCTCCACTCCACAACTCGGGCTTACGGACACTCTACTACGCTGCTCTCTCCACTCCACAACCCGGGCTTACGGACACTCTACTACACTGCTCTCTCCACTCCACAACTCGGGCTTACGGACACTCTACTACGCTGCTCTCTCCACTCCACAACCCGGGCTTACGGACACTCTACTACGCTGCTCTCTCCACTCCACAACCCCGGCTTACGGACACTCTACTACACTGCTCTCTCCACTCCACAACTCGGGCTTACGGACACTCTACTACGCTGCTCTCTCCACTCCACAACCCGGGCTTACGGACACTCTACTACACTGCTCTCTCCACTCCACAACTCGGGCTTACGGACACTCTACTACGCTGCTCTCTCCACTCCACAACCCGGGCTTACGGACACTCTACTACACTGCTCTCTCCACTCCACAACTCGGGCTTACGGACACTCTACTACGCTGCTCTCTCCACTCCACAACCCGGGCTTACGGACACTCTACTACGCTGCTCTCTCCACTCCACAACCCGGGCTTACGGACACTCTACTACGCTGCTCTCTCCATCCCACAACCCCGGCTTACGGACACTCTACTACACTGCTCTCTCCACTCCACAACTCGGGCTTACGGACACTCTACTACGCTGCTCTCTCCACTCCACAACCCGGGCTTACGGACACTCTACTACGCTGCTCTCTCCACTCCACAACCCGGGCTTACGGACACTCTACTACGCTGCTCTCTCCACCCCACGACCCAGGCTTACGGACACTCTACTACGCTGCTCTCTCCACTCCACGACTCGGGCTTACGGACACTCTACTACGCTGCTCTCTCCACCCCACGACCCCGGCTTACGGACACTCTACTACGCTGCTCTCTCCACCCCACAACCCCGGCTTATGGACACTCTACTACGCTGCTCTCTCCACTCCACAACCCAGTCTTACGGACACTCTACTACGCTGCTCTCTCCATCCCACGACCCCGGCTTACAGACACTCTACTACACTGCTCTCTCCATCCCACGACCCCGGCTTACGGACACTCTACTACGCTGCTCTCTCCACTCCACAACCCCGGCTTACGGACACTCTACTACGCTGCTCTCTCCACTCCACAACCCGGGCTTACGGACACTCTACTACGCTGCTCTCTCCACTCCACAACCCGGGCTTACGGACACTCTACTACGCTGCTCTCTCCACTCCACAACCCCGGCTTACGGACACTCTACTACGCTGCTCTCTCCACTCCACAACCCGGGCTTACGGACACTCTACTACGCTGCTCTCTCCACTCCATGACTCGGGCTTACGGACACTCTACTACGCTGCTCTCTCCACTCCACAACCCGGGCTTACGGACACTCTACTACGCTGCTCTCTCCACTCCATGACTCGGGCTTACGGACACTCTACTACACTGCTCTCTCCACTCCACGACCCCGGCTTACGGACACTCTACTACGCTGCTCTCTCCACTCCACAACCCGGGCTTACGGACACTCTACTACGCTGCTCTCTCCACTCCACGACCCCGGCTTACGGACACTCTACTACGCTGCTCTCTCCACTCCACGACCCAGGCTTACGGACACTCTACTACGCTGCTCTCTCCACTCCATGACCCAGGCTTACGGACACTCTACTACGCTGCTCTCTCCACTCCACAACTCGGGCTTACGGACACTCTACTACGCTGCTCTCTCCACTCCACGACCCAGGCTTACGGACACTCTACTACGCTGCTCTCTCCACCCCACGACCCCGGCTTACGGACACTCTACTACGCTGCTCTCTCCACTACACAACCCAGGCTTACGGACACTCTACTACGCTGCTCTCTCCATCCCACGACTCCGGCTTACGGACACTCTACTACGCTGCTCTCTCCATCCCACAACCCCGGCTTACAGACACTCTACTACGCTGCTCTCTCCATCCCACAACCCAGGCTTACGGACACTCTACTACGCTGCTCTCTCCATCCCACGACCATTGGCTTACGGACACTCTACTACGCTGCTCCCTCCATCCCACGACCCCGGCTTACGGACACTCTACTACGCTGCTCTCTCCATCCCACGACCCCGGCTTACGGACACTCTACTACGCTGCTCTCTCCATCCCACGACCATTGGCTTACGGACACTCTACTACGCTGCTCCCTCCATCCCACGACCCCGGCTTACGGACACTCAACTACGCTGCTCTCTCCACCCCACAACCCCGGCTTACGGACACTCTACTACGCTGCTCTCTCCACTCCATGACTCGGGCTTACGGACACTCTACTACGCTGCTCTCTCCACTCCACAACTCGGGCTTACGGACACTCTACTACGCTGCTCTCTCCATCCCACAACCCCGGCTTACGGACACTCTACTACGCTGCTCTCTCCACTCCACGACCCCGGCTTACGGACACTCTACTACGCTGCTCTCTCCATCCCACGACTCCGGCTTACGGAAACTCTACTACGCTGCTCTCTCCATCCCACGACTCGGGCTTACGGACACTCTACTACACTGCTCTCTCCACTCCACAACTCGGGCTTACGGACACTGTACTACGCTGCTCTCTCCATCCCACGACCCCGGCTTACGGACACTCTACTACGCTGCTCTCTCCATCCCACGACCCCGGCTTACGGACACTCTACTACGCTGCTCTCTCCATCCCACGACCATTGGCTTACGGACACTCTACTACGCTGCTCTCTCCATCCCACGACCATTGGCTTACGGACTTTACCTTTCAACGCTGGAGTGGGCAAGTACGGTACCCTTTCTGTTTTTGTTACCCGGGCCACCTACGCTACTTCACTACTATGGCCCTGCCCCCGTTTACAGTTAGGTGTGTGGTATTACCCCTTTCCACCTCAGTCCCGGGGTCTCGTCTGGCTTGTGGGCCGGCCGAGTGTTACACTTATGTCAAAAACGAATGTTCTTATTAGGAATTTATTCAATTTATTTTATTTTTTCAAAGTGGGACTAGGGTGGGGCTGGGGGCGGGACTAGGGTGGGGCTGGGGGCGGGACTAGGGTGGGGCTGGGGGCGGGACTAGGGCGGGGTTGGGGGCGGTACTAGGTGGCGAGTAGATTTTTTTGTTCGGCGAGTAGATTTTTATGGTGATTTGTCGACCACTGTATATATATATATATGTAACATGGCCTCCCGGCAGTTACTTCTGTTTCTGGGCCTTTCCTCTGTCAGTCCTGTTAGTGCAGGCAGTGGAAAGGTTAATTCCTTCAGTTGGCCTGTATGTGTATTTCAGCCTTGAATGTTGTATCAATATTTGAGGGCGGGCCTGGCAACTCTGAGGCTGTCAATCTAAGGGGTGGATATTGGTTGGAACGCCCCCTCGTGTGTGTGGGCCAATCTGTATCCGGCTCTGGCTTGTAATGAGTCAGAGTTAGAGACACTCCCCGAGGATGTTCAAATTGGGACATGCCTCCTAAATTAGGTAGTTCAGTTAGACAAGAGAGAGAGTTAGAGAGAAGAGGTCTTATGAGGAAACTGTCTCTCCCTTCCCCCATGCTACCAGGGGAAGGGAGGAGATATCATGCAGCTTAGGCCAAGAGAGTGAGAAGCAGGAATGACGATGAGTATTGCAGGAGAGAAGAGTTACTCTGTGATGGAGTCTGCTGAATAAAGAGAGAGAAAAGACATTGCTGTGACATGGATTCATGTCTCTGGGTATGAAGCAGTGTCAGTGGGGGTCCATCCCCTGAAGATCAACAATAGATCCTCACTGGCTGGAGGCGCTGCACCATCAGGAGATACCAAGATCAAGGTAATCTGTCCCACCCTGTTCCCTGTCCTGGCTCTCCCCACACCACCGCGGAGCCCTCAGCCTGCCTGTTGCCAGCAGGATGCAGCACCCAGACCGCTTGAGGTAACCAGCAAGGAGCATACCCCCATCTCATCTAGGGGGGGGGGGGGGGGTAGGATAAAAGGGTTACATATAGAAGAAAAAAACACAAAAAAGCGCAAGCTCCATAGCGCGTAACCGTGTACAAAATGGGTACATTTATTTAAAGGAAAGTGTCCCTAGGAGATACACTTACAAGATGCTAAAGTAACACAAACATTGGAGAGAATCTGTAAAGGGCGTCATCTACAGGAGCGGGGGGTGGTCCGACAATGGCTGTGCCCCATATACGGCTGTTTGCAACTCCTGCCACGAGTCCTGCAGCGTTTCAGCGTCTCCAAATGCTCAAATCACTTCCGTGGCTAGTTCACTGCTGGAAGTGAGGGCGGATCAGCTGGAGAGAGTATCAGGGAACTCAGGACCTCCTCCCACACGTCCGTCTAAGATGACGTCACCCCGTATACGCGTTTCGCCACGTTGCGTGACTTCCTCAGGAGTGATTGCATGGTGTAACATAGCCAGTTTATATAGGGCAAAGTCCACATAAACACAGCAACAATGCTCAAAAAAATGGAATCAGCGCTACTGATTCAACACACAATCGGAACAGCTAGAAGTATTCATATCTAATGTTGTGTT
Source organism: Ascaphus truei (assembly GCF_040206685.1). Classification (NCBI taxonomy): domain Eukaryota; kingdom Metazoa; phylum Chordata; class Amphibia; order Anura; family Ascaphidae; genus Ascaphus; species Ascaphus truei. The sequence goes on from NW_027456831.1 coordinate 81,855, forward strand.
AGTAAAATTGTGAATCATAAAATAACATTAAGTGCAAGGTGTACTGTAAAGTGCTAACAAAGATAAACCAATATAAATACTTCATAAAATACATTGGTAATATGTATATAAATAAATAAATAACCACTAACAATACTAGATAATATATATTAGAAAATGTAAGTGCCTATTATTAAATACTATGCTAACCTAACTAATCTAATCTAATGAATGTGAAAGTGAATTAAGGATAAACTAAACTATTTAATTTGGGAAATAAATGAAGATATTATACTCAATTAAAAAACAATTAAACAGGTGCAGACCTATATAGGGACGATGTATAATGTTAAAATGGAATGAACCATGTAGATTGACCGAGTGGGCTATAAGCAACTATGTACTGAAAAGGAAAGACAGCAATCCCCAGGGGCATGGGGGTGCCATACAGACCCTCAGATAGTGGCACTAGATATGGGGGTGCCATACAGACCCTCAGATAGTGGCACTAGATATGGGGGTGCCATACAGACCCTCAGATAGTGGCACTAGATATGGGGGTGCCATACAGACCCTCAGATAGTGGCTCTAGATCTGGGGGTGCCATATAGACCCTCAGATAGTGGCACTAGATATGGGGGTGCCATACAGACCCTCAGATAGTGGCACTAGATATGGGGGTGCCATACAGACCCTCAGATAGTGGCACTAGATATGGGGGTGCCATATAGACCCTCAGATAGTGGCACTAGATATGGGGGTGCCATATAGACCCTCAGATAGTGGCACTAGATATGGGGGTGCCATACAGACCCTCAGATAGTGGCACTAGATATGGGGGTGCCATATAGACCCTCAGATAGTGGCACTAGATATGGGGGTGCCATATAGACCCTCAGATAGTGGCACTAGATATGGGGGTGCCATATAGACCCTCAGATAGTGGCACTAGATATGGGGGTGCCATACAGACCCTCAGATAGTGGCACTAGATATGGGGGTGCCATACAGACCCTCAGATAGTGGCACTAGATATGGGGGTGCCATACAGACCCTCAGATAGTGGCACTAGATATGGTGATGCCATATAGACCCTCAGATAGTGGCACTAGATATGGGGGTGCCATACAGACCCTCAGATAGTGGCACTAGATATGGGGGTGCCATACAGACCCTCAGATAGTGGCACTAGATGTAACAGAATAGGGACAGTGAAGCAATAACCAAAACAGGGAGAACACAGACAGCAAAAGAGGAACAGACTCAGACTAGTGTACTAGTATCTATACACTCGTTTAAACCTTTAGGTGAAAGCGTGTCAAGGGAATAAATCCAAAAGGATTCCCTGACACAGAGAGCTTTGAATCTGTCACCACCCAGCTTTGTTTTAGGTTTAGTCTCAATACCCAGGTTTTTAAGTTCACTGGGATTTTTGGAATGAGCCTGAGAAAAGTGCCGAGGAACACTGTGTGCCAGACCCCCCCTGGTAATAGCTGGCCTGTGCTGAAGGAATCTGACACACCGTGCTCTCTCGGTGCCACCTACATACTGGATGCTGCCTGCACAGGAGAGAAGGTTCGCAGCGTCGGTAGATAAGCAGCTGACAGAACTCTTGAGTTGATGCACCGAGTTATTACTGTGTGAAGTGAATGTGTCAGACATTAGGGGGTGTCTGCAGGTAATACACCTGGATCTGCCACACTTCCGACTCCCATTAGCAAGCTGATAATTACCCAGAATCTGCACGGTATTGCTGAGTTTGCTTGGTGCGAGTAAGTTCTTAATACTCATAGCTTTACGAAAGATGATGGGTGCTGTAGGAGAAAGCTTATTCTTAAGGTGGGATCTGAAAGCAAAACCTTCCAATGTCTGTTCACGATAGTTTTAATTTTGTTTGAATAGCCGGTAAATTTGGTAATAAATGTCACACTCTCCTCAAAAGAGTTCCTATTTTGAAACTGTGGTGTCTGTACTACATTCTGCAATTTTGATTACATAAGCAGATCCTGACGTTTAGTTGCTCTAACCTTATTAAAGGACTCCTGTATAATGTAATGTAAGATTACCTTTGAGTATGGCCACCTTCAGATCGTTCATCTTATGGTCAGAGTCAAAGAAATGTTCGCCAACAGGACTGTCTCTTGTTCCGCGTGTGATGCTGTGGCGGTGCAGGTTCATTCTCTTGTTTAGCCCCTGTCCTGTCTCACCTATGTAGTAGCAGCCCCCTGGGCATTTCATGCACATGATGAGGTACACGACATTGCTGGAGGAACAGGTGAACCCTCCTCTGATTTTGTATTCCCGATTCCTGTGTGGTATTTGTATTGTGTCCGCTGTGTAGAGCATTGCGCAGGTTTTGCATCTTCGGTCCTGGCATGGTCTTGTCCCACATTCAGTTGTACTGCTGAATACTTTACTCCTCACCATAATATTCTTGAGATTATGGGGTTGTCTGTATGATAATAAGGGTGCTTCAGGGAAGACCTGTTGCAGTCTTGTATCTTCCTGGAGGATGGGTTGTAGTTTCCTGGCGATCTTGCGTAGGGCTCCTAGGTGTGAGTTATATGTGACCACCAAAGGTCCCCTGTCACTTGTCTCCTTCTGTTTGTATTCAAGGAGATCACTTCTTGGTATTCTGGGGGCTTGGTGGATCCCTTTAATGCCTGCACTCTATCTCTTAATCAGAACTAAAGTATTATTTTTATATTTTCTTTTCTAAAAGAGATGAATGTTCATCTCCACTAATATATTTTATTTGGCACAAAAAAGTTATTAAAACCTATTTTCAAACAGCATAGCAAAATAGACCTATAAATAAATAGGAATAGTTTGTTGATTATGACCATTATTATTACATAATGCATTAGTGTGTCCCCGTACTTCATGATTGAGGGGTTGGTCTGGTAATGTAAGTAAGTCAAAATAAGTTATAAATATTAAGTGTGATAATTTGTGATAAAAAAATTACAAAAGTGAATTTATACAAAGCGTGATCTGTGCTACATAGAGTATATAATTAACCAGTACTTCCCTTTCAAATGGTGGGTGTATAATCTGTCTCTGTCATGCCTGTATGCCCGCAGACCTGGCAGGACCCCAGTACTGAGGTGGGAACGGTATGACACCACACACCCACAGCAGTGGGAGCAAGCCCGGAGTGTGGTATAGCGTTGCTGGGCCTGTTGGAAGAGAGTAGTTATTATACTTGCAACGCTTGGGGGTGTCCGTGAGAGTAGTCGTGTCCGTGTGCCAATGTCCAGGAGTAGAGAGAGTAGAAACGTCAGAGTACAAGCCAGGTCCTAGGAAGCCAGAGGTAAACGTAAAACTGTTTTATAGATGACTTATTGTTTATCTGGAATGGGGACATTGACACACTTCACGCTTTTTTTGAATATCTAGAGGCAAATACCTATAATTTGAAATTCACTCATTCATATCACGACACACATATCGATTACCTGGATTTACATTTATACATAGATGTTGGTCGAAAAAAATACAAACCAACATTTATAGGAAGAAAAACTCCAAAAACTCCCTGCTCAGATCTAACAGTGCCCATCCTAGATCACTAATAAGGGGCACCCCCAAAGGACAATTCCTTAGGTCTACAGAAGAGTCCTTTCTAACCCAAGCGGAAGAACTTAAGAAAAGATTTAGGATGGAGAGAGGGACCTGGAAGTTGCCTTTGATTATGCACTAAATATGGATCGAAGACAACTTTTGACTAAAAATAAATCAATTAAATACACTAATGAGAAAAGAAATACTCAAAATGATGCAACGAACCAGTTACCACTCTTCATAACCACATTCTCAAAACAGGCTGAGCAGATTAGATTTATTTTACAAAAATATTGGGCAATTTTAAAATTAGATGCGGATCTTGATTTAAAAAATAGTTCAAACCCAAGAATGGTTTTTAAGAAAGCAAAAACCATTGGGAATCATGTATCCTTAATACATGATTATTAAGATTACTCCCATTCTGGCTTCCCGCCCTCACCCGTGACGCGAAACCGGAAGTGACGCGACGGCACAGACTGGCATTGAACTACACTGTGAGGGGAAAGTGAAGCACCGAACAGCAGCCTGCTTCTATCGGCGGTTCTCTCCACCACCCAACTTTATAATGGAAAATGTGAGTTTCCTGATTACCTGTGCATAATACATTTTTATAGTTCATACTATTTGCACTATTTGTGGTTTTCTTTATTTTCATATCACCCACTTCACTGAGAGGATACAGACTCCAGTAACATAAAGGGCTCCAGTCAGAGAGAGAAGGATCTCTGACATGCAGTGATTTTATACGATTTTTGTGAGTTCATTTCTTATGTTTTACATCGTTTTAAAGCAGTGAATTACCATCTGCACTATATATATTTATATTCTTTTACATATCACGAGATCCAGCGCTCCTCCTCAACCCCAAGAAAAGAACACTGGAAGAGGGTAAGGAGGTAGAGGGCACAGCTGGGGAAGGCAATGTGGGCACCGCGGGAGAGAGGGAGCGGGGAGCATCGCAGCAGGGGCTCAGGGACCGCGTGGGTATGCGAGACCTGCGGGGTACACGCTGAGGCAATGGGGGAGAGGTATGAGGCAAGGTAGAGGAGTGGGAAGGAGTAGAGGGGGTAACAGGAGATGGGAGAGAGGGAGCAGAAGGGGAAGGAATCTCCAGAGTCGTCACAGCCTCTTGGTTTGCTTCCTATAAATATAGATCAGAGAGACGACATATATTCTGTTGTTTAGCTGTCGACGTCAGCATCAATAAAGCGCATATGTATAATACCGGTAAGTACCGCGGGAACCACGTGTTTACCTTTAAGGTGCACTGCTCTGCGCTTTTTTCAACAGTTATATGTATACATATTCTTTTATTTATTTATATATAGTTGACGTAAATGGCATCTTATTTTCTTTATATAATTCACAGTTGTGATTACATTACCATTTGCTATTTTTGTCGACACATATAAATATAAATAAAACTGATAATATCCAGAAAGTCGTAAGATCCTTTTAGCTGTATCTTGGAGAAAAGACTGAGTGTGTCCTCCTGAGACGCTCTATCTGTTTGCGCTATTGGTCCTGTTAGTACTTTGCTGCGTATGTGTCTCTCAGACCGAGCTGCTGGCGGATTCCTTCATGGTTCACGTCTTTGTTGCGCTCGCTACGAGTTACAAAGTATCTGCTCAGACCGGAATGCAACCTTTGTTACAAACACGCTGTAAGACAGATGACAGTGATGTCATCATCACCCGACGCGCGTTTCGTTCGCTACCGGAACTTCATCGAGGGTGGGCGTGACTCACTAGGTGTTCCGGTTTTTATACCCCCCGGTTGCCATGGTTACCCTAATTGGCTAGAAGGCAATGACGGGGGTGAGTAAGAACACTTGTTTTGATGTATACGTATCCTTTGTGATGATATACTGACACCTAGTGGACAATACGTTTACAAACAGGTAAACATTCTCAAATGTAATTAAAAGTCATTGGATGTGTTACCGCTTCCAAAAGGGGCGAGTATACAGATATATATATATACAGATATCACCAGTGTTTGGGATTTCCCATAAAGCCTTTATACAGTACTAGATGCTTTTATTGTATCAGGAGTGAAGTGAGCCTTGTTTCAGAGGCCAACTCCTAATACAGCGCCAAGTTTTAAGTTTGCCGCTGCTAATGCATAGAAAGGATGGATATTATGTGTTGTTATGTGAGCATTTCTGAATACCTAGGCTGTATTCAGAAGGTTACAGATATATATATATATATATATATATATATATATATATATATATATATATATATATATATATATATATATATATATATATATATATATACTGTTATTTGCTACTTCTTTATTATAAGAATGCAGTATATGTGTACCCCTCATTGAGACCTTGAGGGGCCTTTGTGCCCAGAGTGTATATCCATTGTGCCTCGGATTTGAGAAGAGCCTTACCCAGGTCCCCCTTTCTAACGCCTAAAGTGATATGATTAATCCCCTGAAAAGATAAACACGTGGAATTGCCTCCATGCATTGTATTAACATGTCTAGCTACTGGGGTGTCATTATGGTTCTTAATAGTGCTGACATGCTCTAATATTCTCCGTCTGAACTCTCTGGGTGTTTTGCCGACATATTTAACCCCACAAATGCCGGTTGCTAAATAGACAATTCCTACTGTTTCACAGTTTATACATTTGTGGATTGGGAACTTTGTAGAATTGTTCCAGTCCCAGAATTCCTTTGAGGTGTTAATTAGGGAGCAAGCTTTGCAGGTGCCGCAACAATAGGTCCCGACCGTTTTCGGTTTTAACCACGTGTCCTTATGTGACCCCTGGAAATGACTATGTACAAGGGTGTCACTTAGGTTCTGAGGTCGTCTATATGTGACAGAGGGGGTTAGGGGAATGGCCGTCTTTAAGCATCGTTTAGCAAGACATGCCAATGTTTGTTGAATACTGTTTTTATTTCTCGCCATTGTTTGCTATATGTCCCTATAATGCGTATGGGACTCTGACCATTATTTTGGTCTTTGTTATTTTAAAGCAAACTATTTCGAGATGTCATTCTGGCTCTTTTATACGCCTTGCTAATGGTGTTACGGCTGTATCCCCTCTGTCTACATTTTCGGCTCATTATTTGCGCTTGTTCCTCTAAGGTAATGTCAGTGGAGCAGTTTCTTCTTGCTCTTAGAAACTGTCCTGTAGGAATTCCCTGTATTAGGGGTTGGGGTGATGGCTAGTTGCCATGAGTAGGTTGTTAGTTGCCGTTTTCTTCGTGTGGACAGTGGTTTGTATAAGTCCACTTTCATCCCCCGAAATTTCCAAATCCAAAAACACAATTTTGTGAGAGTCTATTTCACTAGTGAGTTTTAGGTTGAAATTGGTGTTATTCAATAGGTTAACAAAGGTCTTAAAGTGTAGCTTAGTACCACTCCACAGCACCAGCACATCATATGGAGTACAGGATGAGGAGTTTAACAGGAGTTTAACAAGAAATGGGAATCAAGCCTCTGGAGATGTTCGAAAGAACTCATGGTACTATTATTAGAATATGAGAATAAACATCTTGAGATTGCACAAGGTTAACACAGATACCCAGCAAGCTCAAACTCCCCCACCCACCACAAAGTGAATATATATTTATGTCAACCAGAGAGCTACTGAGCGTGGCAATTGTATATAACAAGAGACAGGGGGTGCCCAATGCTGCATCCAATTGACAAAACATATAAAGTGCTTATGACGCCTTTGGCCAAAGGGTTAACTAAATAACCAATTATTATTATTGAAGTATTTTAATTTATATGTTTTGTCAATTGGATGCAGCATTGGGCACCCCCTGTCTCTTGAGATTGCACAAGCAGAGAAGGAAACATATTTGCAAGAAGTCAACCAATGGAATTAAAATTCAGATTTTATTGATTTAGAAACCAAATTAAAAGGAAATATTGATAAATTTAATAAAGAACGTAAAGAAAGAAAGCACAAAAAATTCAGAGAGATGTGAGAGATTTCCAAACTGGAAAGGTATATAGATTAAAAACCAAAAAATCAAAACAATACACTGAGGACCAAGAGTCGTCTACTGAATGGGAGAGCTCTGATACAGAGGGAATACATCCATCAACTAACCCCACTATAACAGGGGAAGAAGGTTCTTCTTCTTTTTTAGAAGCAACCCGTCCAATACGGGGACGGGGTGACAGAGGAAGAGGGGGAAGACAAGAAGAAGTAAGGGCCAATGTCAGAGATCGAGAAATCTGGGGATACAGAGGAGGGAGGAGAGGGAGAAGGAGAAGTCAATATTGACCACTATGGACAATGAGTTACAGGTGGTTAACTTGACTAACATGGAATTAACTACTAATCAAAGTCCTCAAAAGAGGCCCCCCCTTCGTACCAGCTACAAATTTCAGCCTCTTTGAATGGGTGAAAGATTTGAATTTGTTTGGACAAAAGTTAGCCCTCCATAAATTCTATAAATGTAGAGAGGAACAATCCCTAACCCCAGAATTATTGGCCACACTTAATGATAAAGATAGACAATTCCTTCGTGATCTTATTTCCCTAGAACAAGAGGCCTCTATCGAACCAGGACAGGGTCCTTTTACCAATCTGAAACCTCAGAGTTTATTTATGCCCTCCTTAAGCTCAAACTCAAACATTGAAGTCTTCATTGACTTAGTCACTAAAGACTTAGAAAAATTGTCTAGCCGAGGAGGACAGGATAACATGACAAAGGACGAGAAAATTGCGCTCAAAGAACTCTCTGAGTTAGAAAATGTAATCATAAAACCATCTGACAAGGGGGCAATATAGTCCTCCTAAATGAGTGTGACTACATAAGAGAAAATCTAAAACTGTTAAACGACAAGGCCTGCTATGAAATCCTACCTCGTGACCCCACAGTCAAGTATCAAAAAGAGCTACAGACCATTCTCAACAAAGGATCATTAGACAACGTGATCACTGAAAAAGAGCACCAATACATGTCGATTAAAAAAACAAAAATAGCAACGTTCTACAGTATCCCCAAATTGCACAAAAACCCTAGGAACCCTCTGGGGAGACCAATAGTGTCAGGGATAAACTCCCTTTCGGAACACGCAAGTATTTACCTTGATAAAGTTCTAAGGGAGTTTGTTGTCAATCTCCCATTTTATACAAGAGACACAACTGAAATCCTAAAGAAACTAGATGGTGTACATGTCCAGCCAAATACGTATCTGCTATTATTTCTTACAAACAAGGGGACCGGTAGTTTCTGAACACAACAACTTCATCATGGACTTACTAAAATATGTTCTCACCCATAACTATTTCCTGTTCCAGAATAAATATTACCATCAACTACAAGGAACAGCTATGGGGACAACATGTGCCCCTACATACGCTAACATTTATCTAGGGTGGTGGGAGGAGGTTCACGTTTTTTGCCAAGAGTTATCACTCCACACCCAGTACATCGAACTATGGTCGCGTTACATCGATGATGTGCTGGTGCTGTGGAGTGGTACTAAGCTACAATTTAAGACCTTTGTTAACTTATTGAATAACACCAATTTCAACCTAAAACTCACTAGTGAAATAGATTCTCACAAAATTGTGTTTTTGGATTTGGAAATTTCGGGGGATGAAAGTGGACTTATACAAACCACTGTCCACACGAAGAAAACGGCAACTAACAACCTACTCATGGCAACTAGCCATCACCCCAAACCCCTAATACAGGGAATTCCTACAGGACAGTTTCTAAGAGCAAGAAGAAACTGCTCCACTGACATCACCTTAGAGGAACAAGCGCAAATAATGAGCCGAAAATGTAGACAGAGGGGATACAGCCGTAACACCATTAGCAAGGCGTATAAAAGAGCCAGAATGACATCTCGAAATAGTTTGCTTTATAATAACAAAGACGAAAATAATGGTCAGAGTCCCATACGCATTATAGGGACATATAGCAAACAATGGCGAGAAATAAAAACAGTATTCAACAAACATTGGCATGTCTTGCTAAACGATGCTTAAAGACGGCCATTCCCCTCACCCCCTCTGTCACATATAGACGACCTCAGAACCTAAGTGACACCCTTACACGTGGTTAAAACCGAAAACGGTCGGGACCTATTGTTGCGGCACCTGCAAAGCTTGCTCCCTAATTAACACCTCAAAGGAATTCTGGGACTGGAACAATTCTACAAAGTTCCCAATCCACAAATGTATAAACTGTGAAACAGTAGGAATTGTCTATTTAGCAACCGGCATTTGTGGGGTTAAATATGTCGGCAAAACACCCGGAGAGTTCAGACGGAGAATATTAGAGCATGTCAGCACTATTAAGAACCATAATGACACCCCAGTAGCTAGACATGTTAATACAATGCATGGAGGCAATTCCACGTGTTTATCCTTTCAGGGGATTAATCATATTACTTTAGGCGTTAGAAAGGGGGACCTGGGTAAGGCTCTTCTCAAATCCGAGGCACAATGGATATACACTCTGGGCACAAAGGCCCCTCAAGGTCTCAATGAGGGGTACACATATACTGCATTCTTATAATAAAGAAGTAGCAAATAACAGTATATATATATATATATTATTATTAGCATTAGCATTGTTATTAGTATTGAAGCATCATTTCTTGTAATTATTACCATGTATGTTTTGTCATTTGGATGTAGCACTGGGCCCCCCCCTGTGTTTTCCTATATTCATGTGCCACAGCCCAGTTGCACTCTATGTGGCATTACATATAGTCAATATTAGGAGGGTGTGGGCGTTTGAGCTTGCTGGGTTTGTGTGTTTAATATATATATATATATATATATCTGTAACCTTCTGAATACAGCCTAGGTATTCAGAAATGCTCACATAAGAACACAAAAGACCTGTATGTAATATCCATCCTTTCTACGCATTAGCAGCGGCAAACTTAAAACTTGGCGCTGTATTAGGAATTGGCCTCTGAAACAAGGCTCACTTCACTCTTGATACAATAAAAGCATCTAGTATAAAGGCTTTATGGGAAATCCTACACACTGGTGATATCTGTATATATATATCTGTATACTCGCCCCTTTTGGAAGCGGTAACACATCCAATGACTTTTAATTACATTTGAGAATGTTTACCTGTTTGTAAACGTATTGTCCACTAGGTGTCAGTATATCATCACAAAGGATACGTATACATCAAAACAAGTGTTCTTACTCACCCCCGTCATTGCCTTCTAGCCAATTAGGGTAACCATGGCAACCGGGGGGTATAAAAACCGGAACACCTAGTGAGTCACGCCCACCCTCGATGAAGTTCCGGTAGCGAACGAAACGCGCGTCGGGTGATGATGACATCACTGTCATCTGTCTTACAGCGTGTTTGTAACAAAGGTTGCATTGCGATCTGAGCAGATACTTTGTAACTCGTAGCGAGCGCAACAAAGACGTGAACCATGAAGGAATCCGCCAGCAGCTCGGTCTGAGAGACACATACGCAGCAAAGTACTAACAGGACCAATAGCGCAGACAGATAGAGCGTCTCAGGAGGACACACTCAGTCTTTTCTCCAAGATACAGCTAAAAGGAGCTTACGACTTTCTGGATATTATCAGTTTTATTTATATTTATATGTGTTGACATAAATAGCAAATAGTAATGTAATCACAACTGTGAATTATATAAAGAAAATAAGATGCCATTTACGTCAACTATATATAAATAAATAAAAGAATATGTATACATATAACTGTTGAAAAAAGCGCAGAGCAGTGCACCTTAAAGGTAAACACGTGGTTCCCGCGTTACTTACCGGTATTATACATATGCGCTTTATTGATGCTGACGTCGACAGCTAAACAACAGAATATATGTCGTCTCTCTGATCTATATTTATAGGAAGCAAACCAAGAGACAGATTATACACCCACCATTTGAAAGGGAAGTACTGGTTAATTATATACTCTATGTAGCACAGATCACGCTTTGTATAAATTCACTTTGGTAATTTTTTATCACAAATTATCACACTTAATATTTATAACTTATTTTGACTTACTTACATTACCAGACCAACCCCTCAATGATGAAGTGCTTATGCTAACCCTGCGGGGCGCACTAATGCATTATGTAATAATAATGGTCATAATCAACAAACTATTCCTATTTATTTATAGGTCTATTTTGCTAGGCTGATTGAAAATAGGTTTTAATAACTTTTTTTGTGCCAAATAAAATATATTAGTGGAGATGAACATTCATCTCTTTTAGAAAAGAAAATATAAAAAGAATACTTTAGTTCTGATTAAGAGATAGAGTGCAGGCATTAAAGGGATCCCTCCTGCTTTATCTACTATTAATTCTCTCTCCCGGTACGCACCCCTGTAATAGCATTTAGCTGAGCAGGGGCTGCTTTCTTCTCTCTAACGGCTTTGTGGATTTCACAGAAACATAGTGACAAACTGCTGGCCTATTAATACTATTAATACAATTAATACTATTAATACAATGGTATGGGACGTGGGGCACAGGAAACAAAGCCTTGCGTGCACTGGAACAGGTGACCAGCAGGGGTCACTAAAGCCCTATAAAGCTGCACTCAGAACATTTAAACACCATCAGTAAGGTATTGTATCGTATTCGCTTCTGTCGATATATTTAACCCAAAAATTGGGTCCAGGGACCACCTGCTGATGAACTAATAACAATCAAATATAAAATAAAAAACTACAAATGTATTGAAATCTATAGAACGACGAAAGACGTGAACAAAATTATTTTCCGTGTATAATTTTAAATCCGATACGTCTGATAGGCTGAGGGGAAATGTGTGCGCTGTCCCTTGGTGTTCCTCCCGTTAATAACGGGTCCTCCCTGCTGCTCCTAATCTCCCGTGATCAGCGCGGCGCACTCAGTCACAAAAACACACAACACAGGAGCGCGTGGAAAGAGGCAAAAAACCGAAATTAGTACAAAATCTTTATACTGCTGCAGCGGCTGTTATTCCAACACATCCCGGCGCCGATTGTGCGTTCCCTGCTGTTCCCCGCGCAGCATGAACGCGGCCAATCACCCAGGCACCCGCGCTTATCGCCCCAGGCACCCGCTTATCGCCCCGGGCACCGCGCTTATCGCGGACGTTTTGTTTCAATTTCATGGATTCTGTTTCTTCGTTTGCAATAAAATGGATGAATTGTAATGTCTGCTACTGTGTCACTGTGTCACTGTGTTACTGTGTTGTCACTGTGTCACTGTGCTACTGTGTCACTGTGCTACTGTGTCACTGTGCTACTGTGTCACTGTCACTGTGCTACTGTGTCACTGTGCTACTGTGTCACTGTGCTACTGTGTCACTGTGCTACTGTGTCACTGTGCTACTGTGTCACTGTGTCACTGTGCTACTGTGTCACTGTGCTACTGTGTCACTGTGCTACTGTGTCACTGTGCTACTGTGTCACTGTGTCACTGTGCTACTGTGTCACTGTGCTACTGTGTCACTGTGCTACTGTGTCACTGTGCTACTGTGTCACTGTGTCACTGTGCTCCTGTGTCACTGTGCTACTGTGTCACTGTGCTACTGTGTCACTGTGTCACTGTGCTACTATGTCACTGTGCTACTGTGTTACTGTGTCACTGTGCTACTGTGTCACTGTGCTACTGTGTCACTGTGCTACTGTGTCACTGTGCTACTGTGTCACTGTGCTACTGTGTCACTGTGTCACTGTGCTACTGTGTCACTGTGCTACTGTGTCACTGTGTCACTGTGCTACTGTGTCACTGTGCTACTGTGTCACTGTGCTACTGTGTCACTGTGTCACTGTGCTACTGTGTCACTGTGCTACTGTGTCACTGTGCTACTGTGTCACTGTGCTACTGTGTCACTGTGTCACTGTGCTACTGTGTTACTGTGTCACTGTGTCACTGTGCTACTGTGTCACTGTGCTACTGTGTCACTGTGCTACTGTTTCACTGTGCTACTGTGTCACTGTGTCACTGTGCTACTGTGCTACTGTGTCACTGTGCTACTGTGTCACTGTGTCACTGTGCTACTGTGTCACTGTGCTATTGTGTCACTGTGTCACTGTGCTACTGTGTCACTGTGCTACTGTGTCACTGTGCTACTGTGTCACTGTGCTACTGTGTCACTGTGTCACTGTGCTACTGTGTCACTGTGCTACTGTGTCACTGTGCTACTGTGTCACTGTGTCACTGTGCTACTGTGTCACTGTGCTACTGTGTCACTGTGTCACTGTGTCACTCTGTTACTGTGCTACTGTGTTACTGTGCTACTGTGCTACTGTGTCACTGTGTCACTGTGCTACTGTGTTACTGTGCTACTGTGTCACTATGCTACTGTGTCACTGTGTCACTCTGTTACTGTGCTACTGTGTTACTGTGCTACTGTGTCACTGTGCTGCTGTGTCACTGTGTCACTGTGTCACTCTGTTACTGTGCTACTGTGTTACTGTGCTACTGTGTCACTGTGTCACTGTGCTGCTGTGTCACTGTGTCACTGTGCTACTCTGTCACTGTGTCAATTTCATGTTTTTAAAAGCCAGAACACTAAAATACGTTTTTTCTGCACTCGCCGCGCTCACATCTTAGTGCGGAAAGGCTGGAATTCATCCCGCGGTTTCAAATCTGGATTCCAATGTACATGACGCGTGAAGTGTTCGATAATATAAATCACACTTGCAGACAAAGGTTTTCCTGTACAGAGACCCAAAAGGCAGACTAGGAGACACCAATCTTTTGGGAGTGGGGCTAAGAAAATGGGCCCCTGATTAGAATAATGCCCGCCCCTGTGGGCAGGTATTACCTTGCTTCCCACGTGAGCTGGCAAGGGGTAATTGGGTGTAGGTAATTGATAACCAATACCTGATACCCAATGTTAAGGGATAGGGCTTAAATCCTATATAACTGATTGTAAGCTCTATGCCCTGTGTCTTCGTGTCTTCGTTTGTATCCTGCATTACTGAATGAATTGCTAATCCAGATCCTGATTGCTTCATTGCCCCAAACCCTAAGTAAGTGTATATATCCTGTGTGTTATTTGTATATTCTGTGTGTTCACCTTTTTCAAGGAATAAACTTTCTTTATTATATTGCGGTCGCATTCAATTCAACCCAGTTATTTTGTGCATATTATAACCCTGCACAAGCTCCCGTGACACCGTCTCTAGGCACAAATCTCACACTTAGTGAGCAGCGAGAGCTCCATAATCTTAAAAACAACACATCCCTTGTCATTAAACACGCTGACAAAGGTGGAGCCTCGTTGTACAGTCAGCATCAAATTACAGACACGATTCTTGTAGACAACTCAATGATACAAAATCCTACAAAAAAATTCCTTCGGATCCCACTAATATCTTTCAACGAGAACTCAAACATTTGTTAGAATTGGGTCAAATACTTTGTCATCAGCTCAAGAGAATTGGACTTCCTGTATCCCGCACACCCAGTGCTGCCCATCTCCCACCATCTCCCACCATCTCCCACCATCTCCCACCATCTCCCACCATCTCCCACCATCTCCCACCATGTCCCACCATCTCCCACCATCTCCCACCATCTCCCGCCATCTCCCACCATCTCCCACCATGTCCCACCATCTCCCACCATCTCCCACCATCTCCCACCATCTCCCACCATCTCCCACCATCTCCCACCATCTCCCACCATCTCCCACCATCTCCCACCATCTCCCACCATCTCCCACCATCTCCCACCATGTCCCACCATCTCCCGCCATCTCCCGCCATCTCCCACCATCTCCCACCATCTCCCACCATCTCCCACCATCTCCCACCATCTCCCACCATCTCCCACCATCTCCCACCATGTCCCACCATCTCCCACCATCTCCCGCCATCTCCCGCCATCTCCCACCATCTCCCACCATCTCCCACCATCTCCCACCATCTCCCACGCGTCGCCAGGTAGGCCCATCGTGTCCAGCAGTGGATGTTTGGGACATGCTCTTTCACGCTATATAGACGCACATTTGCAACCGGTTGTTCAATCCTTGGCGCCCTTTTTGAAGGACAGTAATGATTTAATTGACAAACTACAACGTATTCAATGGCAAAGCTATTATAGATTTGTAAACACGGATGTGGTATCTCTATATACAGTATCTCTATATACAGTCATCATACACCAACGAGGCATTGCAGCTACACGTTATTTTCTTGATCGATCTAATTTATCACCAGCACTTTGCACTTTTCTTCTTGAATCCATCACATTTCTTTTGACACACAATTATTTCAGGTTTGATGCCCAGTTTTATTTACAAATCACGGGCACAGCTAGGGGTGCATCTTTCGCACCCTCCTATGCAAATCTTTTCATGGGTTTCTGGGAGTCACTATTTATTTATAATGAGCACAACATATTTATACAAACTTGCCTTGCATGACATGTGTCTTAACAAAATATTCAAATGTCATGTACTTTTCATCTCTTTATTTATTTATTATTTATTTATAACATGTGTTACCAGGAAGTAATACAGTGAGAGTTACTGTACCTCTCGTTTTCAAGTATGTCCTGGGCACAGAGTTAAGACAAAAAAAAGCTGTGTGTGCTGTGCACGCGCATAGTAAGTGAAACTTATTTGACTTTTGTCACAGAAATTGTATTTGTGTTGGTGATGTTTTAATTAAAAATCAAAATACAATTTCATTGACAAAACGCAAATAAATTTGACTTATAATGCGCGTGCTCGGCACACATCCCCTGTATTAGCTATTTGCACTAAGTGTGAATTCCTTGTGTGTATGTGTGTCAGTCAGTGTGTGTATGTGTGTCAGTCAGTGTGTGTGTGTATGTGTGTCAGTCAGTGTGTATGTATGTCAGTCAGTCAGTCAGTCAGTGTGTGTGTGTGTGTGTATGTATGTCAGTGTGTGTGTGTGTGTGTGTGTGTGTGTGTGTGTGTGTCAGTGTGTGTGTGTGTGTGTGTCAGTGTGTGTGTGTGTGTGTGTGTGTGTGTGTGTGTGTGTATGTGTGTCAGTGAGTGTGTCAGTGAGTGTGTGTGTGTGTGTGTGTGTGTGTGTGTGTGTGTGTGTGTGTGTGTGTGTGTGTGTGTGTGTGTATGTGTGTCAGTCAGTGTGTGTGTGTGTGTGTGTGTGTGTGTGTGTGTGTGTGTGTGTGTGTGTGTGTGTGTATGTGTGTGTGTGTGTGTGTGTGTGTGTGTGTCAGTCAGTATGTGTGTGTGTGTATGTGTGTCAATCAGTATGTGTGTGTGTGTGTGTGTGTGTGTGTGTGTGTGTGTGTGTGTGTGTGTGTGTATGTGTGTCAGTCAGTATGTGTGTGTGTATGTGTGTCAGTCAGGGTGTGTGTGTGTGTGTATGTGTGTCAGTCAGTGTGTGTGTGTGTGTGTGTGTGTGTGTGTGTGTGTGTGTGTGTGTGTGTGTGTGTGTGTGTGTGTGTGTGTGTGTGTGTGTGTGTGTGTGTGTGTGTGTGTGTGTGTGTGTGTTTATGTGTGTCAGTCAGGGTGTGTGTGTGTGTGTGTCAGTCAGTGTGTGTGTATGTGTGTAAGTCAGTGTGTGTGTATGTGTGTCAGTCAGTGTTTGTGTATGTGTGTCAGTCAGTATGTGTGTGTGTGTGTGTGTGTCAGTGTGTGTGTGTGTGTGTGTGTGTGTGTGTGTGTGTGTGTGTGTGTGTGTGTGTGTGTGTGTGTGTGTGTGTGTGTGTGTGTATGTGTGTGTATGTGTGTGTGTGTGTGTCAGTCAGGGTGTGTGTGTGTGTGTGTGTGTGTGTATGTGTGTCAGTCAGTGTGTGTATGTGTGTCAGTCAGTGTGTGTGTATGTGTCAGTCAGTGTGTGTGTATGTGTGTCAGTCAGTATGTGTGTGTATGTGTGTCAGTCAGTATGTGTGTGTATGTGTGTCAGTCAGTGTGTGGGGTGGGTGGGGGGGTCAGTCAGTGTGTGGGGGGGGTGGGTCAGTCAGTGTGGGGGGGTGTGGGGGGGTCAGTCAGTGTGTGTGTGGGTCAGTCAGTGTGGGGGGGGTGTGGGTGGGTGGGTCAGTCAGTGTGTGGGTGGGTCAGTCAGTGTGTGGGGGGGGTGTGGGTGGGTCAGTCAGTGTGTGGGGGGGTGTGGGTGGGTCAGTCAGTGTGTGGGGGTGTGTGGGGGGGTCAGTCAGTGTGTGGGGGGGTGTGGGTGGGCCAGTCAGTGTGTGTATGTGTGTCAGTCAGTGTGTGTGTATGTGTCAGTCAGTGTGTGTGTATGTGTGTCAGTCAGTATGTGTGTGTATGTGTGTCAGTCAGTGTGTGGGGGGGTGGGTGGGTCAGTCAGTGTGTGGGGGGGGTGGGTCAGTCAGTGTGGGGGGGGTGTGGGGGGGTCAGTCAGTGTGTGTGTGGGTCAGTCAGTGTGGGGGGGGGGGTGTGGGTGGGTGGGTCAGTCAGTGTGTGGGTGGGTCAGTCAGTGTGTGGGGGGGTGTGGGTGGGTCAGTCAGTGTGTGGGGGTGTGTGGGGGGGTCAGTCAGTGTGTCGGGGGGTGTGGGTGGGTCAGTCAGTGTGGGGAGGTGTAGGTGGGTCAGTCAGTGTGTGGGTAGGTAGGTCAGTCAGTATGTGGGGGGGTGTGGGTGAGTCAGTCAGTGTGTGGGGGGGTGTGGGTGGGTCAGTCAGTGTGTGGGGGTGTGTGGGGGGGTCAGTCAGTGTGTGGGTGGGTCAGTCAGTGTGTGGGGGAGGTGTGTGGGGGGGTGTGGGTGGGTCAGTCAGTGTTTGGGGGGGGTGGGTGGGTCAGTCAGTGTTTGGGGGGGGGGGTGGGTGGGTCAGTCAGTGTGTGGGGGGGTGTGGGGGGGTCAGTCAGTGTGTGGGGGGTGTGGGTGGGTCAGTCAGTGTGTGGGGGGGGTGTGGGTGGGTCAGTCAGTGTGGGGGGGGGGTGGGTGGGTCAGTCAGTGTGTGGGGGTGTGTGGGTGGGTCAGTCAGTGTGTAGGGGTGTGTGGGTGGGTCAGTCAGTGTGTGGGGAGGTGTGGGGGGGTGTGGGTGGGTCAGTCAGTGTGTGAGGGAGGTGTGCGGGGGGTGGGTGGGTCCGTCAGTGTGTGGGGGGGCGTGGGTGGGTCAGTCAGTGTGTGTGGGGGCGTGGGTGGGTCAGTCAGTGTGTGGGGGGCGTGGGTGGGTCAGTCAGTGTGTGGGGGTGTGTGGGTGGGTCAGTCAGTGTGTGGGGGGGTGTGGGTGGGTCAGTCCGTGTGTGGGGGGGTGTGGGTGGGTCAGTCAGTGTGTGGGTGGGTGTGGGTGGGTCAGTCAGTGTGTGGGGGGTGTGTGGGTGGGTCAGTCAGTGTGTGGGGGGGTGTGGGTGGGTCAGTCAGTGTGTGGGTGGGTGTGGGTGGGTCAGTCAGTGTGTGGGGGGTGTGTGGGTGGGTCAGTCAGTGTGTGGGGGGGTGTGGGTGGGTCAGTCAGTGTGTGGGTGGGTGTGGGTGGGTCAGTCAGTGTGTGGGGGTGTGTGGGTGGGCCAGTCAGTGTGTGGGGGAGTGTGGATGGGTCAGTCAGTGTGTGTGTGGGTGGGTCAGTCAGTGTGTGGGGGGGTGGGTCAGTCAGTCAGTGGGGGCGTGGGTGGGTCAGTCAGTCAGTTCAGTCAGTCAGTTCAGTCAGTTCAGTCAGTGTGTGTGTCCAGCTGCAGCCAGGGGCGGGGTGTAACATTGCGCACAACCTCTCTCCCCCCCCTTACGCAAATTCTGCACACACCCCCCCCCGCACGCAAATGCTGCACACACACACCCCCCCACGCAAATTCTGCACACACACACCCCCCCCACGCAAATTCTGCACACACACACCCCCCCCCGCATGCAAATTCTGCACCCCCCCCGCGGGGTACATGCGCACTGTGCCCCGCGAACGCCCGCGTCAGTGGAGGGCTGAAGGAGCGTGTGGGTGGAACGACGCCGCTGCCAGCCGCTTCTGCGCGGCATGGCAGCGGTCGTGGGGCCGTTAGGTAGCCGCCGCCACATATTTCAGCAGCCGGGTGTGTGTGGGGGTGTGTGTGGGGGTGAGTGTGGGGGTGTGTGTGGGGGTGTGTGTGGGGGTGTGTGTGGGGGTGCGTGTGGGGGTGCGGCGGCGATTCGGAGCGGCGCCGGCGGCTTTCGCCGCCACCGCATGTGACTTACAGGGGACGTGTGAGTGGAGCAGCGTCCATTACGTGACGTCACTTCCGTTTCACATTTCGCCCCCCCATCTATCCAGTTTTGTTCTATCAGGACTAGGTGCCACGAAAGAAGTTTCACTTCAACAATACATGGTTACAAATACAGTTACATAAATGAACAGGGTATATATTATATACAGGACATTGCATGCACAGTTACAGATAATATATATTATAGGCGAATGTAACAGTTACAGATAATATATATTATAGGCGTATGTAACAGTTACAGATAATATATATTATAGGCATATGTAACAGTTACAGATAATATATATTATAGGCATATGTAACAGTTACAGATAATATATATTATAGGCGTATGTAACAGTTACAGGTAATATATATTATAGGCGTATGTAACAGTTACAGATAATATATATTATGGGCGTATGTAACAGTTACAGATAATATATATTATAGGCGTATGTAACAGTTACAGATAATATATATTATAGGCGTATGTAACAGTTACAGATAATATATATTATGGGCGTATGTAACAGTTACAGGTAATATATATTATAGGCGTATGTAACAGTTACAGGTAATATATATTATAGGCGTATGTAACAGTTACAGGTAATATATATTATAGGCGTATGTAACAGTTACAGATAATATATATTATAGGCGTATGTAACAGTTACAGATAATATATATTATAGGCGTGTGTAACAGTTACAGGTAATATATATTATAGGCGTATGTAACAGTTACAGATAATATATGTTATAGGCGTATGTAACAGTTACAGATAATATATATTATACAGTAGGCATATGTAACAGTTACAGATAATATATATTATAGGCGTATGTAACAGTTACAGGTAATATATATTATAGGCGTATGTAACAGTTACAGGTAATATATATTATAGGCATATGTAACAGTTACAGATAATATATATTATAGGCGTATGTAACAGTTACAGATAATATATATTATAGGCGTGTGTAACAGTTACAGGTAATATATATTATAGGCGTATGTAACAGTTACAGATAATATATGTTATAGGCGTATGTAACAGTTACAGATAATATATATTGTAGGCGTATGTAACAGTTACAGATAATATATATTATAGGCGTATGTAACAGTTACAGATAATATATGTTATAGGCGTGTGTAACAGTTACAGATAATATATATTATAGGCGTATGTAACAGTTACAGATAATATATATTATAGGCGTGTGTAACAGTTACAGATAATATATATTATAGGCGTATGTAACAGTTACAGATAATATATATTATAGGCGTATGTAACAGTTACAGATAATATATGTTATAGGCGTATGTAACAGTTACAGATAATATATATTATAGGCGTATGAAACAGTTACAGATAATATATATTATAGGCGTATGTAACAGTTACAGATAATATATATTATGAGCGTATGTAACAGTTACAGATAATATATATTATAGGCGTATGTAACAGTTACAGATAATATATATTATAGGCGTATGTAACAGTTACAGGTAATATATATTATAGGCGTATGAAACAGTTACAGATAATATATGTTATAGGCGTGTGTAACAGTTACAGATAATATATGTTATAGGCGTATGTAACAGTTACAGGTAATATATATTATAGGCGTATGTAACAGTTACAGGTAATATATATTATAGGCGTATGAAACAGTTACAGATAATATATGTTATAGGCGTGTGTAACAGTTACAGATAATATATATTATAGGCGCATGTAACAGTTACAGGTAATATATATTATAGGCGTATGTAACAGTTACAGATAATATATGTTATAGGCGTATGAAACAGTTACAGATAATATATGTTATAGGCGTGTGTAACAGTTACAGATAATATATGTTATAGGCGTATGTAACAGTTACAGATAATATATATTATAGGCGTATGTAACAGTTACAGGTAATATATATTATGGGCGTATGTAACAGTTACAGGTAATATATATTATAGGCGTATGAAACAGTTACAGATAATATATATTATAGGCGTATGTAACAGTTACAGATAATATATATTATAGGCGTATGTAACAGTTACAGATAATATATATTATAGGCGTATGAAACAGTTACAGATAATATATATTATAGGCGTATGTAACAGTTACAGATAATATATGTTATAGGCGTATGAAACAGTTACAGATAATATATATTATGAGCGTATGTAACAGTTACAGGTAATATATATTATAGGCGTATGTAACAGTTACAGATAATATATATTATAGACGTATATGTAACTGTTACAGGTAATATATATTATAGGCGTATGTAACAGTTACAGGTAATATATATTATAGGCGTATGTAACAGTTACAGATAATATATATTATAGGCGTATGTAACAGTTACAGATAATATATATTATAGGCGTATGTAACAGTTACAGATAATATATGTTATAGGCGTATGAAACAGTTACAGATAATATATGTTATAGGCGTATGAAACAGTTACAGATAATATATGTTATAGGCGTATGAAACAGTTACAGATAATATATGTTATAGGCGTGTGTAACAGTTACAGATAATATATGTTATAGGCGTATGAAACAGTTACAGATAATATATGTTATAGGCATATGTAACAGTTACAGACCAGATTAAAATGTGAGACAGCCTTAGATTTGAAAGAACTTAGACTGGTGGTGGATGTGAGATTCTCTGGTAGGTTGTTCCAGTTTTGGGGTGCTCGGTAAGAGAAAGAGGAACGGCCGGATACTTTGTTGAGCCTTGGGATCATGAACAGTCTTTTGGAGTCTGATCTCAGGTGATAGGTGCTGCGTGTGGTAGGGGCGAGGAGCTTGTTCAGGTAGCTGGGTAGCTTGCCCAGAAAGTATTTAAAGCAAGACAGGAAAGGTGAACTTTGCGCCTAGACTCGAGTGATGACCAATCTAGTTCTTTGAGCATTTCGCAGTGATGTGTGTTGTAGTTGCATTGGAGAACAAAACGACAAATTGAATTGTAGAGGGTGTCAAGTTTGCTAAGGTGGGTTTGAGGTGCCGAGCCATATACTATGTCTCCATAGTCAATAATCTGCTGTGCAATACGCTTTCTGACCAGGAGACTTAGGGTGGATTTGTCCCTGTAAAGTACCCCTAGTTTGGCATAGGTCTTGGTTGTCAGGGTATCGATGTGCATCCCGAATGTTAAGTGGGAGTCAAACCATAAACCCAGGTATTTAAAACTAGTGACAGGGGTTAGGGTGGTGTTAGCGTTGGTTCTAATCTGGAGCTCAGTCACTGGAAGCTTTACAAATTTAGGCTTGGTCCCAAATACCATTGTTACAGTCTTGTCAGTGTTTAAAAACAGTTTGTTTTAGGAAATCCAGTTTTCGAGTCTCAAAAAGTCAGACTGAAGTATGTGTTGAAGGTCAGAGAGGCTATGGCTGTGAGCATATAGGATTGTGCCGTCTGCATACATGTGTATTGAGGCTTCCTTACAAGCTGTGGGAAGATCATTAATGAACACTGAGAAGAGTAGGGGCCCCAGAACAGAGCCTTGCGGGACACCACAGGTGATATCCAGGGGGTTGGAGTTAGAGCCAGAGATGGACACATGTTGGGATCTTCCTGATAGGTAGGACTGAAACCAGTTTAAAGCATGTTTCCCTATTCCAGAGCTCTGGAGTTTGTTAAGCAGGATAGCATGATCAACTGTGTCAAAAGCCTTTGCAAAATCTAGGAATACTGCACCAGTGAGTTGTCCCCGTTCCATTCCACACTGGATCTCATTGCAAACGTTTAGCAGGGTAGTCACGGTGGAGTGTTTGGGACGAAAGCCAGATTGGAATTGGCTAGGGAAATTTGTCTTGTTATAGTAATCGCTTAATTGGGAGTGGACACATTTTTCCATGACTTTGGATAGAATTGGGAGAAGGGAGATTGGCCTGTAGTTTGAGACAGTGTTTTTGTCCCCACTTTTGAAGATTGGGACAACTCTGGCAGCTTTCCAGGTCTTAGGGATATGGCCTGCAGACAGGATAGAGTTGACTATGGACGCAATTGGTTTGGCAATTGCTGGGGCACCAATTCTTAGGAACCTAGATTGTAGTAAGTCAGGTCCACATTGGCTGCTTAGTTTTAGTTTGAGGAGCGCTTGTGTAATCTCCTCTTCAGATACTGGGCCAAATTGAAAATTGTGGGCAGTGTTGGGAGGGGGTGGGATTATAGGGGTACTCCCAGGATGAGATTCAGGTTTGTGGTTTGGGCTGCGTTTCGCTAATAAGTTAGTAGCACACCCCACAAACTAATCATTGAATGCATTTGCAATGTCAGTGGGGTTTGTCAGAGTAATATCGCCCTTAGTGATATTACTTGGTTGTTGATGGTTAGGAGCCTGGAATATATTGTTGATAACCTTCCAGAAGTTAGCTGGGTTTGATGTATTTTGGTGGAGATTGTCAGAGTAATATTGTGCTTTTGCGTGCCTTGTTTGCCTTGTGCACATGTTCCGCATGCATCTTAGTGATTGAGATCCTTGGTAGTGCCAGTTACTTTGTAGCTTTTCCACAAGGCATCCCTGAACTGGTAGAGTGCTATAAGGTCAGGTGTAACCCATGGAAGGTGGCCCCCCCGTACCCTTATTTTGCGTAGTGGAGCATGGGTATCGCAGAGTTTTAAGAACTCGGATTGGAAATAGTCGAGCGCAGAATCCGGGTCGGGAATTAAATCGATTCTGTGCCATGGGCAGTTGTTAAGGTCATCCAGAAACTGTTGTGGGTTAAAGTTTCTAAATGTTCTAGTGAGGAGAACTTTAGGGCTTGAATGGGGCGGTTTAATTTTCCTTACACAGTACACTATTGCATGGTCACTGAAAATATCAGGAAGGATGCCAGAGGATTGGATTCTGCTGGGGTTTGAGGAGAGAATCCAGTCTAGCAAGGAATGGTTGTGAGATTTCTGGTTTGTCGTGTGGGTTGGGAAATGAGTTGCGATAGGTTAAGTGACTTGATTTGTATCTGGATTTTGTGGTTTTTAGGGTCAAGCCAATTGAGGTTAAAATCCCCTAGAACAAGCAGCTCACTCTTCTCATTCAGAGAGGAAATGGAGCCAAGAAACTGTGTGATATCTGTCAGGGATTGTAGAGGGGCTTTAGGGGGGCGGTAGATGCCAGCGAGCAAGATGGGCTTAGAAAAGGGGAGGCAGATTTTGCCAACTAGGATTTCAAAAGAGGGTGGGCTTGGGGGGCAATTTAACAGTGTAAATTGTAAGGTGTCTGCAATATAAAATAACACCCCTCCTCCTCTCTTTGACCTATCTCTCCTAAAAATGGAGTATCCCTGAATGGCGATATTTGCATCAGTAGTTTTAGGGGTTAGGTTTTGGTTTATGCATAAGGCACCATGCCCTTAGTTCCTCCAGTTTGGGCAGTAGACTCCGGATATTTATATGGGCGAGAGATAGCCCTTTTTGGAATTTGAAGGGGGTATTCTCAGGGGTGTGGGACAGAGTTGAAGTGGGAGGACCTGGGTTAGGTTCAATATCGCCTTGTAACCAGCTGGGGTTTTTTAATTTATTTTCTATTCTATACTGTTAAAATGTTACTATTCGGTCCCAAAGTCTGTCTGGTTGTTCGTTTATGGATGTTTGTAACACTCACCTACAGTAATAAAAAATGTTTATAAAAAAAAAAGCTGCAGGCCAAGCAATATCCTGCATGAGTGTTACTTTTAATAAATAAGTTCTGTGCTATGAGAAAAATATATATATATTCTCACAGCGGGGATTGGGTGCACATGTTAGAGGTAGCCAGGAATCTCCTGTAACTGCCCGCCGAGCTATCCCCGGGGGGATTCCGATGATCCATGACGTGACCACGCTTCACGCAAGACTTGGTTCCAGCACAGCGGCAGCCGTTCCAGAAGGGAAGGGGTTAAAAACAACGCAAATAAGGATTTACCCCAAACTCCGGAATTCGTTAGCCCTGGTGACTCCCGAACGAATTCTAACGAATCTCTACAAAATACTTTGAGGTGGCTCAGTTATTAGGTCGGCAACTTGCGATTTGGCCACGGGACCTTACAACCAAGACTGCATTTCTTGCGCTTGCAGGCAAAGGACAATCTATTTCGTTCCCTTATCCCAGTAAGTGTTGTTTTAAGTGTATTCTGCAGTTTTCGTGTGTTTGTCAACCCAGGAAATAAATCACAATTTATTTTGCTCCTTGTTATGTTCAGTCGAGTACCCAAAAATATAAATGTGTTGATAAGTTGTGTCCACCGTGACATCCCTTTATGGGAACAAATTAGGAATTGCTTACGGAGGATCTTGAGCCTCGAATTTCAACTGAATCCCTTGGCTGGTCCTGTTTAACAAACCAGCGCAAGTGCTGCGCAAAGTGGAGAATAAATTCATTGCTAACTTTGCGACAGCTGTGAGGTGCGAGATCCCAGCATTGTGCAGCTGTGCGGTGCGAGATACCACCATTGTGCAGCTGTGAGGTGCGAGATCCCAGCATTGTGCAGCTGTGAGGTGCGAGATCCCAGCATTGTGCAGCTGTGAGGTGCGAGATCCCAGCATTGTGCAGCTGTGCGGTGCGAGATCCCAGCATTGTGCAGCTGTGAGGTGCGAGATCCCAGCATTGTGCAGCTGTGAGGTGCGAGATCGCAGCATTGTGCAGCTGTGAGGTGCGAGATCGCAGCATTGTGCAGCTGTGAGGTGCGAGATCCCAGCATTGTGCAGCTGTGCGGTGCGAGATCCCAGCATTGTGCAGCTGTGAGGTGCGAGATCGCAGCATTGTGCAGCTGTGAGGTGCGAGATCCCAGCATTGTGCAGCTGTGAGGTGCGAGATCCCAGCATTGTGCAGCTGTGAGGTGCGAGATCCCAGCATTGTGCAGCTGTGAGGTGCGAGATCCCAGCATTGTGCAGCTGTGAGGTGCGAGATCCCAGCATTGTGCAGCTGTGAGGTGCAAGATCCCAGCATTGTGCAGCTGTGCGGTGCGAGATCGCAGCATTGTGCAGCTGTGAGGTGCGAGATCCCAGCATTGTGCAGCTGTGAGGTGCGAGATCCCAGCATTGTGCAGCTGTGAGGTGCGAGATCCCAGCATTGTGCAGCTGTGAGGTGCGAGATCCCAGCATTGTGCAGCTGTGAGGTGCGAGATCCCAGCATTGTGCAGCTGTGAGGTGCGAGATCCCAGCATTGTGCAGCTGTGAGGTGCGAGATCCCAGCATTGTGCAGCTGTGAGGTTCGAGATCCCAGCATTGTGCAGCTATGCGGTGCGAGATCCCAGCATTGTGCAGCTGTGAGGTGCGAGATCCCAGCATTGTGCAGCTGTGAGGTGCGAGATCCCAGCATTGTGCAGCTGTGAGGTGCGAGATCCCAGCATTGTGCAGCTGTGAGGAGCGAGATCCCAGCATTGTGCAGCTGTGAGGTGCGAGATTGCAGCATTGTGCAGCTATGCGGTGCGAGATCCCAGCATTGTGCAGCTGTGAGGTGCGAGATCCCAGCATTGTGCAGCTGTGAGGTTCGAGATCCCAGCATTGTGCAGCTGTGACGTGCGAGATCCCAGCATTGTGCAGCTGTGAGGTGCGAGATTGCAGCATTGTGCAGCTATGCGGTGCGAGATCCCAGCATTGTGCAGCTGTGAGGTGCGAGATCCCAGCATTGTGCAGCTGTGAGGTTCGAGATCCCAGCATTGTGCAGCTGTGACGTGCGAGATCCCAGCATTGTGCAGCTGTGAGGTGCGAGATTGCAGCATTGTGCAGCTATGCGGTGCGAGATCCCAGCATTGTGCAGCTGTGAGGTGCGAGATCGCAGCATTGTGCAGCTGCGAGGTGCGAGATCCCAGCATTGTGCAGCTGTGAGGTGCGAGATCCCAGCATTGTGCAGCTGTGAGGTGTGAGATCCCAGCATTGTGCAGCTGTGCGGTGCGAGATCCCAGCATTGTGCAGCTGTGAGGTGCGAGATCCCAGCATTGTGCAGCTGTGCGGTGCGAGATCCCAGCATTGTGCAGCTGTGCGGTGCGAGATCCCAGCATTGTGCAGCTGTGAGGTGCGAGATTGCAGCATTGTGCAGCTGTGAGGTGCGAGATCCCAGCATTGTGCAGCTGTGAGGTGCGAGATCCCAGCATTGTGCAGCTGTGAGGTGCGAGATTGCAGCATTGTGCAGCTATGCGGTGCGAGATCCCAGCATTGTGCAGCTATGCGGTGCGAGATCCCAGCATTGTGCAGCTGTGAGGTGCGAGATCCCAGCATTGTGCAGCTGTGAGGTGCGAGATCCCAGCATTGTGCAGCTGTGAGGTGCGAGATCCCAGCATTGTGCATCTGTGAGGTGCGAGACCGCAGCATTGTGCAGCTATGCGGTGCGAGATCCCAGCATTGTGCAGCTGTGAGGTGCGAGATCCCAGCATTGTGCAGCTGTGCGGTGCGAGATCGCAGCATTGTGCAGCTGTGAGGTGCGAGATCCCAGCATTGTGCAGCTGTGAGGTGCGAGATCCCAGCATTGTGCAGCTGTGAGGTGCGAGATCCCAGCATTGTGCAGCTGTGACGTGCGAGATCTCAGCACTGTGCAGCTGTGAGATGCGAGATCCCAGCATTGTGCATCTGTGAGGTGCGAGACCGCAGCATTGTGCAGCTGTGAGGTGCGAGATCCCAGCACTGTGCAGCTGTGAGGTGCGAGATCCCAGCATTGTGCAGCTGTGAGGTGCGAGATCCCAGCATTGTGCAGCTGTGACGTGCGAGATCTCAGCACTGTGCAGCTGTGAGATGCGAGATCCCAGCATTGTGCAGCTGTGCGGTGCGAGATCCCAGCATTGTGCAGCTGTGAGGTGCGAGATCGCAGCATTGTGCAGCTGTGAGGTGCGAGATCCCAGCATTGTGCAGCTGTGATCTGTGAGATCCCAGCATTGTGCAGCTGTGAGGTGCGAGATCCCAGCATTGTGCAGCTGTGAGGTGCGAGATCCCAGCATTGTGCAGCTGTGAGGTGCGAGATCCCAGCATTGTGCAGCTGTGAGGTGCGAGATTGCAGCATTGTGCAGCTATGCGGTGCGAGATCCCAGCATTGTGCAGCTGTGAGGTGCGAGATCCCAGCATTGTGCAGCTGTGAGGTGCGAGATCCCAGCATTGTGCAGCTGTGAGGTGCGAGATCCCAGCATTGTGCAGCTGTGACGTGCGAGATCCCAGCATTGTGCAGCTATGCGGTGCGAGATCCCAGCATTGTGCAGCTGTGAGGTGCGAGATCCCAGCATTGTGCAGCTGTGAGGTGCGAGATCCCAGCATTGTGCAGCTATGCGGTGCGAGATCCCAGCATTGTGCAGCTGTGAGGTGCGCGAGATCCCAGCATTGTGCAGCTGTGCGGTGCGAGATCCCAGCATTGTGCAGCTGTGAGGTGCGAGATCCCAGCATTGTGCAGCTGTGAGGTGCGAGATCGCAGCATTGTGCAGCTGTGAGGTGCGAGATCCCAGCATTGTGCAGCTGTGAGGTGCGAGACCGCAGCATTGTGCAGCTGTGAGGTGCGAGATCCCAGCATTGTGCAGCTGTGAGGTGCGAGATCCCAGCATTGTGCAGCTGTGAGGTGCGAGATTGCAGCATTGTGCAGCTATGCGGTGCGAGATCCCAGCATTGTGCAGCTGTGAGGTGCGAGATCCCAGCATTGTGCAGCTGTGAGGTGCGAGATCCCAGCATTGTGCAGCTGTGAGGTGCGAGATCCCAGCATTGTGCAGCTGTGAGGTGCGAGATCCCAGCATTGTGCAGCTGTGAGGTGCGAGATCGCAGCATTGTGTAGCTGTGAGGTGCGAGATTGCAGCATTGTGCAGCTGTGAGGTGCGAGATCCCAGCATTGTGCAGCTGTGAGGTGCGAGATTGCAGCATTGTGCAGCTGTGAGGTGCGAGATTGCAGCATTGTGCAGCTGTGAGGTGCGAGATCCCAGCATTGTGCAGCTGTGAGGTGCGAGATTGCAGCATTGTGCAGCTGTGAGGTGCGAGATCGCAGCATTGTGCAGCTGTGAGGTGCGAGATCCCAGCATTGTGCAGCTATGCGGTGCGAGATCCCAGCATTGTGCAGCTGTGAGGTGCGAGATTGCAGCATTGTGCAGCTGTGAGGTGCGAGATCCCAGCATTGTGCAGCTGTGAGGTGCGAGATTGCAGCATTGTGCAGCTGTGAGGTGCGAGATCGCAGCATTGTGCAGCTGTGAGGTGCGAGATCCCAGCATTGTGCAGCTATGCGGTGCGAGATCCCAGCATTGTGCAGCTGTGAGGTGCGAGATCCCAGCATTGTGCAGCTGTGAGGTGCGAGATCCCAGCATTGTGCAGCTGTGACGTGCGAGATCCCAGCATTGTGCAGCTATGCGGTGCGAGATCCCAGCATTGTGCAGCTGTGAGGTGCGAGATCCCAGCATTGTGCAGCTGTGAGGTGCGAGATCCCAGCATTGTGCAGCTGTGCGGTGCGAGA
Source organism: Ascaphus truei (assembly GCF_040206685.1). Taxonomy (NCBI): domain Eukaryota; kingdom Metazoa; phylum Chordata; class Amphibia; order Anura; family Ascaphidae; genus Ascaphus; species Ascaphus truei. The sequence continues at coordinate 111,908 of NW_027456831.1, forward strand.
TCCCAGCATTGTGCAGCTGTGAGGTGCGAGATCCCAGCATTGTGCAGCTGTGAGGTGCGAGATCCCAGCATTGTGCAGCTGTGCGGTGCGAGATCCCAGCATTGTGCAGCTGTGAGGTGCGAGATCCCAGCATTGTGCAGCTGTGAGGTGCGAGATCCCAGCATTGTGCAGCTGTGAGGTGCGAGATCCCAGCATTGTGCAGCTGTGAGGTGCGAGATCGCAGCATTGTGCAGCTGTGAGGTGCGAGATCCCAGCATTGTGCAGCTGTGCGGTGCGAGATCCCAGCATTGTGCAGCTGTGAGGTGCGAGATCGCAGCATTGTGCAGCTGTGAGGTGCGAGATCCCAGCATTGTGCAGCTGTGAGGTGCGAGATCCCAGCATTGTGCAGCTGTGAGGTGCGAGATCCCAGCATTGTGCAGCTGTGAGGTGCGAGATCGCAGCATTGTGCAGCTGTGAGGTGCGAGATCCCAGCATTGTGCAGCTGTGCGGTGCGAGATCCCAGCATTGTGCAGCTGTGAGGTGCGAGATCCCAGCATTGTGCAGCTGTGAGGTGCGAGATCGCAGCATTGTGCAGCTGTGAGGTGCGAGATCCCAGCATTGTGCAGCTGTGAGGTGCGAGACCGCAGCATTGTGCAGCTGTGAGGTGCGAGATCCCAGCATTGTGCAGCTGTGAGGTGCGAGATCCCAGCATTGTGCAGCTGTGAGGTGCGAGATTGCAGCATTGTGCAGCTATGCGGTGCGAGATCCCAGCATTGTGCAGCTGTGAGGTGCGAGATCCCAGCATTGTGCAGCTGTGAGGTGCGAGATCCCAGCATTGTGCAGCTGTGAGGTGCGAGATCCCAGCATTGTGCAGCTGTGAGGTGCGAGATCCCAGCATTGTGCAGCTGTGAGGTGCGAGATCCCAGCATTGTGCAGCTGTGAGGTGCGAGATTGCAGCATTGTGCAGCTGTGAGGTGCGAGATCCCAGCATTGTGCAGCTGTGAGGTGCGAGATTGCAGCATTGTGCAGCTGTGAGGTGCGAGATCGCAGCATTGTGCAGCTGTGAGGTGCGAGATCCCAGCATTGTGCAGCTATGCGGTGCGAGATCCCAGCATTGTGCAGCTGTGAGGTGCGAGATCCCAGCATTGTGCAGCTGTGAGGTGCGAGATCCCAGCATTGTGCAGCTGTGACGTGCGAGATCCCAGCATTGTGCAGCTATGCGGTGCGAGATCCCAGCATTGTGCAGCTGTGAGGTGCGAGATCCCAGCATTGTGCAGCTGTGAGGTGCGAGATCCCAGCATTGTGCAGCTGTGCGGTGCGAGATCCCAGCATTGTGCAGCTGTGAGGTGCGAGATCCCAGCATTGTGCAGCTGTGAGGTGCGAGATCCCAGCATTGTGCAGCTGTGCGGTGCGAGATCCCAGCATTGTGCAGCTGTGAGGTGCGAGATCCCAGCATTGTGCAGCTGTGAGGTGCGAGATCCCAGCATTGTGCAGCTGTGAGGTGCGAGATCCCAGCATTGTGCAGCTGTGAGGTGCGAGATCGCAGCATTGTGCAGCTGTGAGGTGCGAGATCCCAGCATTGTGCAGCTGTGCGGTGCGAGATCCCAGCATTGTGCAGCTGTGAGGTGCGAGATCGCAGCATTGTGCAGCTGTGAGGTGCGAGATCCCAGCATTGTGCAGCTGTGAGGTGCGAGATCCCAGCATTGTGCAGCTGTGAGGTGCGAGATCCCAGCATTGTGCAGCTGTGAGGTGCGAGATCGCAGCATTGTGCAGCTGTGAGGTGCGAGATCCCAGCATTGTGCAGCTGTGCGGTGCGAGATCCCAGCATTGTGCAGCTGTGAGGTGCGAGATCCCAGCATTGTGCAGCTGTGAGGTGCGAGATCCCAGCATTGTGCAGCTGTGAGGTGCGAGATCCCAGCATTGTGCAGCTGTGAGGTGCAAGATCCCAGCATTGTGCAGCTGTGCGGTGCGAGATCGCAGCATTGTGCAGCTGTGAGGTGCGAGATCCCAGCATTGTGCAGCTGTGAGGTGCGAGATCCCAGCATTGTGCAGCTGTGAGGTGCGAGATCCCAGCATTGTGCAGCTGTGAGGTGCGAGATCCCAGCATTGTGCAGCTGTGAGGTGCGAGATCCCAGCATTGTGCAGCTGTGAGGTGCGAGATCCCAGCATTGTGCAGCTGTGAGGTGCGAGATCCCAGCATTGTGCAGCTGTGAGGTTCGAGATCCCAGCATTGTGCAGCTATGCGGTGCGAGATCCCAGCATTGTGCAGCTGTGAGGTGCGAGATCCCAGCATTGTGCAGCTGTGAGGTGCGAGATCCCAGCATTGTGCAGCTGTGAGGAGCGAGATCCCAGCATTGTGCAGCTGTGAGGTGCGAGATTGCAGCATTGTGCAGCTATGCGGTGCGAGATCGCAGCATTGTGCAGCTGTGAGGTGCGAGATCCCAGCATTGTGCAGCTGCGAGGTGCGAGATCCCAGCATTGTGCAGCTGTGACGTGCGAGATCCCAGCATTGTGCAGCTGTGAGGTGCGAGATCCCAGCATTGTGCAGCTGTGAGGTGCGAGATCCCAGCATTGTGCAGCTGTGAGGTGCGAGATCCCAGCATTGTGCAGCTGTGAGGTGCGAGATCCCAGCATTGTGCAGCTGTGAGGTGCGAGATTGCAGCATTGTGCAGCTGTGCGGTGCGAGATCCCAGCATTGTGCAGCTGTGAGGTGCGAGATCCCAGCATTGTGCAGCTGTGAGGTGCGAGATCCCAGCATTGTGCAGCTGTGAGGTGCGAGATCGCAGCATTGTGCAGCTATGCGGTGCGAGATCCCAGCATTGTGCAGCTGTGAGGTGCGAGATCGCAGCATTGTGCAGCTGCGAGGTGCGAGATCCCAGCATTGTGCAGCTGTGAGGTGCGAGATCCCAGCATTGTGCAGCTGTGAGGTGTGAGATCCCAGCATTGTGCAGCTGTGCGGTGCGAGATCCCAGCATTGTGCAGCTGTGAGGTGCGAGATCCCAGCATTGTGCAGCTGTGCGGTGCGAGATCCCAGCATTGTGCAGCTGTGCGGTGCGAGATCCCAGCATTGTGCAGCTGTGAGGTGCGAGATTGCAGCATTGTGCAGCTGTGAGGTGCGAGATCCCAGCATTGTGCAGCTGTGAGGTGCGAGATCCCAGCATTGTGCAGCTGTGAGGTGCGAGATTGCAGCATTGTGCAGCTGTGAGGTGCGAGATCCCAGCATTGTGCAGCTGTGAGGTGCGAGATCCCAGCATTGTGCAGCTATGCGGTGCGAGATCCCAGCATTGTGCAGCTATGCGGTGCGAGATCCCAGCATTGTGCAGCTATGCGGTGCGAGATCCCAGCATTGTGCAGCTGTGAGGTGCGAGATCCCAGCATTGTGCAGCTGTGAGGTGCGAGATCCCAGCATTGTGCATCTGTGAGGTGCGAGACCGCAGCATTGTGCAGCTATGCGGTGCGAGATCCCAGCATTGTGCAGCTGTGCGGTGCGAGATCCCAGCATTGTGCAGCTGTGATCTGTGAGATCCCAGCATTGTGCAGCTGTGAGGTGCGAGATCCCAGCATTGTGCAGCTGTAAGGTGCGAGATCCCAGCATTGTGCAGCTGTGAGGTGCGAGATCGCAGCATTGTGCAGCTGTGAGGTGCGAGATCCCAGCATTGTGCAGCTGTGCGGTGCGAGATCCCAGCATTGTGCAGCTGTGCGGTGCGAGATCCCAGCATTGTGCAGCTGTGAGGTGCGAGATTGCAGCATTGTGCAGCTGTGAGGTGCGAGATCCCAGCATTGTGCAGCTGTGAGGTGCGAGATCCCAGCATTGTGCAGCTGTGAGGTGCGAGATTGCAGCATTGTGCAGCTATGCGGTGCGAGATCCCAGCATTGTGCAGCTATGCGGTGCGAGATCCCAGCATTGTGCAGCTGTGAGGTGCGAGATCCCAGCATTGTGCAGCTGTGAGGTGCGAGATCCCAGCATTGTGCATCTGTGAGGTGCGAGACCGCAGCATTGTGCAGCTGTGAGGTGCGAGATCCCAGCATTGTGCAGCTATGCGGTGCGAGATCCCAGCATTGTGCAGCTATGCGGTGCGAGATCCCAGCATTGTGCAGCTATGCGGTGCGAGATCCCAGCATTGTGCAGCTGTGCGGTGCGAGATCCCAGCATTGTGCAGCTGTGATCTGTGAGATCCCAGCATTGTGCAGCTGTGAGGTGCGAGATCCCAGCATTGTGCAGCTGTAAGGTGCGAGATCCCAGCATTGTGCAGCTGTGAGGTGCGAGATCGCAGCATTGTGCAGCTATGCGGTGCGAGATTGCAGCATTGTGCAGCTGTGAGGTGCGAGATCCCAGCATTGTGCAGCTGTGAGGTGCGAGATCCCAGCATTGTGCAGCTGTGAGGTGCGAGATCCCAGCATTGTGCAGCTGTGAGGTGCGAGATCCCAGCATTGTGCAGCTGTGAGGTGCGAGATTGCAGCATTGTGCAGCTATGCGGTGCGAGATCCCAGCATTGTGCAGCTGTGAGGTGCGAGATCCCAGCATTGTGCAGCTGTGAGGTGCGAGATCCCAGCATTGTGCAGCTGTGAGGTGCGAGACCGCAGCATTGTGCAGCTATGCGGTGCGAGATCCCAGCATTGTGCAGCTGTGTGGTGCGAGATCCCAGCATTGTGCAGCTGTGAGGTGCGAGATCCCAGCATTGTGCAGCTGTGAGGTTCGAGATCGCAGCATTGTGCAGCTGTGAGGTGCGAGATCCCAGCATTGTGCAGCTGTGAGGTGCGAGATCCCAGCATTGTGCAGCTGTGCGGTGCGAGATCCCAGCATTGTGCAGCTGTGAGGTGCGAGATCCCAGCATTGTGCAGCTGTGAGGTGCGAGATCCCAGCATTGTGCAGCTGTGAGGTGCGAGATCCCAGCATTGTGCAGCTGTGAGGTGCGAGATCCCAGCATTGTGCAGCTGTGAGGTGCGAGACCGCAGCATTGTGCAGCTATGCGGTGCGAGATCCCAACATTGTGCAGCTGTGAGGTGCGAGATCCCAGCATTGTGCAGCTGTGAGGTGCGAGATCCCAGCATTGTGCAGCTGTGAGGTGCGAGACCGCAGCATTGTGCAGCTATGCGGTGCGAGATCCCAGCATTGTGCAGCTGTGAGGTGCGAGACCGCAGCATTGTGCAGCTATGCGGTGCGAGATCCCAGCATTGTGCAGCTGTGAGGTGCGAGACCGCAGCATTATGCAGCTGTGAGGTGCGAGATCCCAGCATTGTGCAGCTGTGAGGTGCGAGACCGCAGCATTGTGCAGCTGTGAGGTGCGAGATCCCAGCATTGTGCAGCTGTGAGGTGCGAGATCCCAGCATTGTGCAGCTGTGTGGTGCGAGATCCCAGCATTGTGCAGCTGTGAGGTGCGAGATCCCAGCATTGTGCAGCTGTGAGGTGCGAGATCGCAGCATTGTGCAGCTGTGAGGTGCGAGATCCCAGCATTGTGCAGCTGTGAGGTGCGAGACCGCAGCATTGTGCAGCTATGCGGTGCGAGATCCCAACATTGTGCAGCTGTGAGGTGCGAGATCCCAGCATTGTGCAGCTGTGAGGTGCGAGATCCCAGCATTGTGCAGCTGTGAGGTGCGAGACCGCAGCATTGTGCAGCTATGCGGTGCGAGATCCCAGCATTGTGCAGCTGTGAGGTGCGAGATCCCAGCATTGTGCAGCTGTGCGGTGCGAGATCCCAGCATTGTGCAGCTATGCGGTGCGAGATCCCAGCATTGTGCAGCTGTGCGGTGCGAGATCGCAGCATTGTGCAGCTGTGCAGTGCGAGATCCCAGCATTGTGCAGCTGTGAGGTGCGAGATCCCAGCATTGTGCAGCTATGCGGTGCGAGATCCCAGCATTGTGCAGCTGTGAGGTGCGAGATCCCAGCATTGTGCAGCTGTGAGGTGCGAGATCCCAGCATTGTGCAGCTGTGAGGTGCGAGATCGCAGCATTGTGCAGCTATGCGGTGCGAGATCCCAGCATTGTGCAGCTGTGAGGTGCGAGATCCCAGCATTGTGCAGCTGTGCGGTGCGAGATCCCAGCATTGTGCAGCTGTGAGGTGCGAGATCGCAGCATTGTGCAGCTGTGAGGTGCGAGATACCACCATTGTGCAGCTGTGAGGTGCGAGATCGCAGCATTGTGCAGCTGTGAGGTGCGAGATACCACCATTGTGCAGCTGTGAGGTGCGAGATCCCAGCATTGTGCAGCTGTGAGGTTCGAGATCGCAGCATTGTGCAGCTGTGAGGTGCGAGACCGCAGCATTGTGCAGCTATGCGGTGCGAGATCCCAGCATTGTGCAGCTGTGCGGTGCGAGATCCCAGCATTGTGCAGCTGTGCGGTGCGAGATCCCAGCATTGTGCAGCTGTGAGGTGCGAGATCCCAGCATTGTGCAGCTGTGCGGTGCGAGATCCCAGCATTGTGCAGCTATGCGGTGCGAGAACCCAGCATTGTGCAGCTGTGAGGTGCGAGATCCCAGCATTGTGCAGCTGTGAGGTGCGAGACCGCAGCATTGTGCAGCTGTGAGGTGCGAGATCCCAGCATTGTGCAGCTGTGCGGTGCGAGATCCCAGCATTGTGCAGCTATGCGGTGCGAGATCCCAGCATTGTGCAGCTGTGAGGTGCGAGATCCCAGCATTGTGCAGCTGTGAGGTGCGAGACCGCAGCATTGTGCAGCTGTGAGGTGCGAGATCCCAGCATTGTGCAGCTGTGCAGTGCGAGATCGCAGCATTGTGCAGCTGTGAGGTGCGAGATCCCAGCATTGTGCAGCTGTGAGGTGCGAGATCCCAGCATTGTGCAGCTGTGCGGTGCGAGATCCCAGCATTGTGCAGCTGTGAGGTGCGAGATCGCAGCATTGTGCAGCTGTGAGGTGCGAGATCCCAGCATTGTGCAGCTGTGATCTGTGAGATCCCAGCATTGTGCAGCTGTGAGGTGCGAGATCCCAGCATTGTGCAGCTGTAAGGTGCGAGATCCCAGCATTGTGCAGCTGTGAGGTGCGAGATCCCAGCATTGTGCAGCTGTGAGGTGCGAGATCCCAGCATTGTGCAGCTGTGAGGTGCGAGATCCCAGCATTGTGCAGCTGTGAGGTGCGAGATTGCAGCATTGTGCAGCTATGCGGTGCGAGATCCCAGCATTGTGCAGCTGTGAGGTGCGAGATCCCAGCATTGTGCAGCTGTGAGGTGCGAGATCCCAGCATTGTGCAGCTGTGAGGTGCGAGACCGCAGCATTGTGCAGCTATGCGGTGCGAGATCCCAGCATTGTGCAGCTGTGTGGTGCGAGATCCCAGCATTGTGCAGCTGTGAGGTGCGAGATCCCAGCATTGTGCAGCTGTGAGGTTCGAGATCGCAGCATTGTGCAGCTGTGAGGTGCGAGATCCCAGCATTGTGCAGCTGTGAGGTGCGAGACCGCAGCATTGTGCAGCTATGCGGTGCGAGATCCCAACATTGTGCAGCTGTGAGGTGCGAGATCCCAGCATTGTGCAGCTGTGAGGTGCGAGATCCCAGCATTGTGCAGCTGTGAGGTGCGAGACCGCAGCATTGTGCAGCTATGCGGTGCGAGATCCCAGCATTGTGCAGCTGTGAGGTGCGAGACCGCAGCATTGTGCAGCTATGCGGTGCGAGATCCCAGCATTGTGCAGCTGTGAGGTGCGAGACCGCAGCATTATGCAGCTGTGAGGTGCGAGATCCCAGCATTGTGCAGCTGTGAGGTGCGAGACCGCAGCATTGTGCAGCTGTGAGGTGCGAGATCCCAGCATTGTGCAGCTGTGAGGTGCGAGATCCCAGCATTGTGCAGCTGTGTGGTGCGAGATCCCAGCATTGTGCAGCTGTGAGGTGCGAGATCCCAGCATTGTGCAGCTGTGAGGTGCGAGATCGCAGCATTGTGCAGCTGTGAGGTGCGAGATCCCAGCATTGTGCAGCTGTGAGGTGCGAGACCGCAGCATTGTGCAGCTATGCGGTGCGAGATCCCAACATTGTGCAGCTGTGAGGTGCGAGATCCCAGCATTGTGCAGCTGTGAGGTGCGAGATCCCAGCATTGTGCAGCTGTGAGGTGCGAGACCGCAGCATTGTGCAGCTATGCGGTGCGAGATCCCAGCATTGTGCAGCTGTGAGGTGCGAGATCCCAGCATTGTGCAGCTATGCGGTGCGAGATCCCAGCATTGTGCAGCTGTGCGGTGCGAGATCGCAGCATTGTGCAGCTGTGCAGTGCGAGATCCCAGCATTGTGCAGCTGTGAGGTGCGAGATCCCAGCATTGTGCAGCTATGCGGTGCGAGATCCCAGCATTGTGCAGCTGTGAGGTGCGAGATCCCAGCATTGTGCAGCTGTGAGGTGCGAGATCCCAGCATTGTGCAGCTATGCGGTGCGAGAACCCAGCATTGTGCAGCTATGCGGTGCGAGATCCCAGCATTGTGCAGCTGTGAGGTGCGAGATCCCAGCATTGTGCAGCTGTGAGGTGCGAGACCGCAGCATTGTGCAGCTGTGAGGTGCGAGATCGCAGCATTGTGCAGCTATGCGGTGCGAGATCCCAGCATTGTGCAGCTGTGAGGTGCGAGATCCCAGCATTGTGCAGCTGTGCGGTGCGAGATCCCAGCATTGTGCAGCTGTGAGGTGCGAGATCGCAGCATTGTGCAGCTGTGAGGTGCGAGATACCACCATTGTGCAGCTGTGAGGTGCGAGATCCCAGCATTGTGCAGCTGTGCGGTGCGAGATCCCAGCATTGTGCAGCTATGCGGTGCGAGAACCCAGCATTGTGCAGCTGTGAGGTGCGAGATCCCAGCATTGTGCAGCTGTGAGGTGCGAGACCGCAGCATTGTGCAGCTGTGAGGTGCGAGATCCCAGCATTGTGCAGCTGTGCGGTGCGAGATCCCAGCATTGTGCAGCTGTGAGGTGCGAGATCCCAGCATTGTGCAGCTATGCGGTGCGAGATCCCAGCATTGTGCAGCTGTGAGGTGCGAGACCGCAGCATTGTGCAGCTGTGCGGTGCGAGATCCCAGCATTGTGCAGCTGTGAGGTGCGAGATCCCAGCATTGTGCAGCTGTGAGGTGCGAGATCCCAGCATTGTGCAGCTGTGCGGTGCGAGATCGCAGCATTGTGCAGCTGTGAGGTGCGAGATCCCAGCATTGTGCAGCTGTGCGGTGCGAGATCCCAGCATTGTGCAGCTGTGAGGTGCGAGATCCCAGCATTGTGCAGCTGTGCGGTGCGAGATCCCAGCATTGTGCAGCTATGAGGTGCGAGATCGCAGCATTGTGCAGCTGTGAGGTGCGAGATCCCAGCATTGTGCAGCTGTGAGGTGCGAGATCGCAGCATTGTGCAGCTATGCGGTGCGAGATCCCAGCATTGTGCAGCTGTGCGGTGCGAGATCCCAGCATTGTGCAGCTGTGAGGTGCGAGATCCCAGCATTGTGCAGCTGTGCGGTGCGAGATCCCAGCATTGTGCAGCTGTGAGGTGCGAGATCCCAGCATTGTGCAGCTGTGAGGTGCGAGACCGCAGCATTGTGCAGCTGTGAGGTGCGAGACCGCAGCATTGTGCAGCTGTGAGGTGCGAGATCCCAGCATTGTGCAGCTGTGAGGTGCGAGACCGCAGCATTGTGCAGCTGTGACGTGCGAGATCCCAGCATTGTGCAGCTGTGAGGTGCGAGATCCCAGCATTGTGCAGCTATGCGGTGCGAGATCCCAGCATTGTGCAGCTGTGCGGTGCGAGATCCCAGCATTGTGCAGCTGTGAGGTGCGAGATCCCAGCATTGTGCAGCTGTGAGGTGCGAGATCCCAGCATTGTGCAGCTGTGAGGTGCGAGATCCCAGCATTGTGCAGCTGTGAGGTGCGAGATCCCAGCATTGTCAAGTTTAGCTAACGACACTGACCCAAATTTCCAAAAGGTCTGGTTGCCTTGGCTGACTCAGATATCCAAGGGGTGAGCAGTGCCACGTGTGGCTCTGACAGGATTAAGTGCATTCTCCTTCAATCGTAAGTGACACCTCTTAGATTGTAAGCTCTTCGGGGCAGGGATTTCCTTTCCTATTGTCTGATTTTGCTGCGCTTATTGTATAATTATAATCCCCGTACTGTGTTCTTTGTGAAGCGCTGAGTTCACTTTTGGCGCTATATAAATAAAGACATACAATACAATAGCAAGGCCCATATTTACTAAGGGGGTATTAGTCCATAGATAGGGGAGCTCAACTCCATTCCTCAAGACCCCCCAACAGGTCAAGTTTTAGGATATCCCAGCTTCAGCACAATAGTGAAGTGCCATGCCCTGCCACGTCCACATGTCCATATTAAGGCAGCTTTAGTGGCAAGATTTTAATTGCCTCCTGCCACGCCCACATGTCCATATTAAGGCATCACCGTGGGGCAGAGGCCATGAGGTCATAATGCCAATGGGTATATAACCACCTGTCTGCTGGTGCCCTCAAGTCATAGATCATTGTTCCTGCTTCAACGCAGCATCAGCAGGCTACGATATACCAGAAGCAGACATGGGCAGCAGAGAAGGTACTCATCTGTTTTATACCATTACCTGTTACTAGTCCAGCTGGTACTCATCTGTTTTATACCATTACCTGTTACTAGTCCAGCTGGTACTCATCTGTTTTATACCATTACCTGTTACTAGTCCAGCTGGTACTCATCTGGTTTATACCATTACCTGTTACTAGTCCAGCTGGTACTCGTCTGGTTTATACCATTACCTGTTACTAGTCCAGCTGGTACTCATCTGGTTTATACCATTACCTGTTACTAGTCCAGCTGGTACTCGTCTGTTTTATACCATTACCTGTTACTAGTCCAGCTGGTACTCGTCTGGTTTATACCATTACCTGTTACTAGTCCAGCTGGTACTCGTCTGTTTTATACCATTACCTGTTACTAGTCCAGCTGGTACTCGTCTGGTTTATACCATTACCTGTTACTAGTCCAGCTGGTACTCGTCTGTTTTATACCATTACCTGTTACTAGTCCAGCTGGTACTCGTCTGTTTTATACCATTACCTGTTACTAGTCCAGCTGGTACTCGTCTGTTTTATACCATTACCTGTTACTAGTCCAGCTGGTACTCGTCTGTTTTATACCATTACCTGTTACTAGTCCAGCTGGTACTCGTCTGTGTTATACCAGTACTTGTTACTAGTCCAGCTGGTACTCGTCTGTTTTATACCATTACCTGTTACTAGTCCAGCTGGTACTCGTCTGTGTTATACCATTACCTGTTACTAGTCCAGCTGGTACTCGTCTGGTTTAATACCATTACCTGTTACTAGTCCAGCTGGTACTCGTCTGGTTTAATACCATTACCTGTTACTAGTCCAGCTGGTACTCGTCTGTTTTATACCATTACCTGTTACTAGTCCAGCTGGTACTCGTCTGTTTTATACCATTACCTGTTACTAGTCCAGCTGGTACTCGTCTGTTTTATACCATTACCTGTTACTAGTCCAGCTGGTACTCGTCTGTTTTATACCATTACCTGTTACTAGTCCAGCTGGTACTCGTCTGGTTTATACCATTACCTGTTACTAATCCAGCTGGTACTCGTCTGTTTTATACCATTACCTGTTACTAATCCAGCTGGTACTCGTCTGTTTTATACCATTACCTGTTACTAATCCAGCTGGTACTCGTCTGTTTTATACCATTACCTGTTACTAATCCAGCTGGTACTCGTCTGTTATACCATTCATTACCTGTTACTAATCCAGCTGGTACTCGTCTGGTTTATACCATTACCTGTTACTAATCCAGCTGGTACTCGTCTGTTTTATACCATTACCTGTTACTAATCCAGCTGGTACTCGTCTGGTTTATACCAGTACCTGTTACTAATCCAGCTGGTACTCGTCTGGTTTATACCATTCATTACCTGTTACTAATCCAGCTGGTACTCGTCTGGTTTATACCAGTACCTGTTACTAATCCAGCTGGTACTCGTCTGGTTTATACCATTACCTGTTACTAATCCAGCTGGTACTCGTCTGTTTTATACCATTACCTGTTACTAATCCAGCTGGTACTCGTCTGTTATACCATTCATTACCTGTTACTAATCCAGCTGGTACTCGTCTGGTTTATACCAGTACCTGTTACTAATCCAGCTGGTACTCGTCTGTTTTATACCATTCATTACCTGTTACTAATCCAGCTGGTACTCGTCTGTTTTATACCATTCATTACCTGTTACTAATCCAGCTGTACAAGATAATCTGCAACTCATGTCCCATTATAACCATAGAGAATAAGATCTGCCCAGCCCTTGCTTATTGATTATTTGCTTATTGATTATTTGCTTATTGATTATTGCTTAATCAGTGTTTTCCTCATTTATCTCAGAAACCTGCAAACCATATAAACTGAGAATGAAAACCAAAAACCGAAAGAAAGATGTCAAAAGAGAAAGAAGAGGAAGGCGAGTAAAGTGACCTGGGAGACAGGGGGTCTTCATTTGATGTTCAGGCAGGGTTTGCTTTGGGGTGCGTGTGTGGGGTGTGTGTGGATGTGGGGTGGGGTTGGGGTGAGTGAGTGTGGTTGGTGGGTGTGATATATATATATAAACATAGTTGTGTCGGTTGTGTATAAATATATATATATATATATCTGTGTGCTCTCTCTATCTCGGTCTCACCGTCTTGTGTGGGTGGTTGTGTGTGTGTGTGGGTGGGGGGGGGAGGTGGCGGGGGTGTTGGGGGGTTGTTTGTGTGTAGGGATGTGTAGAGTGTCAGTTGTGTATATATATATCTGTGCTCTCTCTCTCTCTCGGTTTCACTGTCTCGTGTGGGTGGTTGTGTGTGTAGTGATGTGTATATGTGTATATGTGTATATGTGTATATATATATGTGTATATATATATAATATATATATATATATATATATATATATATATATCTGTGCTCTCTCTATCTCGGTCTCACCGTCTCATGTGGGTGGTTGTGTGTGTGGGTGGGGGGGTTGGGGGGTCGTCTCATGTGGGTGGTTGTGTGTGTGGGTTGGGGGGTATGTTTGTGTGTATATATATCTGTGCTCTCTATCTCGGTCTCACCGTGTGTGTGTGGGTGGTTGTGTGTGTGGGTGGGGGTGGGGGGGTTGTTTGTGTAGGGATGTGAAGAGTGTGTCGGTTATATATATATATATATATATCTTATATCTGTGTGCTCTCTCTCTCTCTATCTCGGTCTCACCGTCTCGGGTCCCCTCTCACCGTCTTGGGGCCCCTGTGAGGGGCTCCTTCTCTCATTCTCTCATACCCACGCATTTCACTCTCGTTTCATTCTTGCGTTCCTCGGTCCTCTTTCTCACTCTCGCATTTCTCACGCGTGTTCTCTCATTCTCTCGCGTCCCCTCGCGTTTCTCACTCTTGCGTCCCCTCGCGTTTCACTCTCGTTTCACTCTTGCGTTCCTCGGTCCTCTCTCATTCTCTCGCATTTCTCACGCGCGTTCTCTCGCATCCCCTCGCGTTTCTCACTCTTGCGTCCCCTCGCGTTTCACTCTCGTTTCACTCTTGCGTTCCTCGGTCCTCTCTCATTCTCTCGCATTTCTCACGCGCGTTCTTTCTCATTCTCTCGCATCCCCTCGCGTTTCTCACTCTTGCGTCCCCTCGCGTTTCACTCTCGTTTCACTCTTGCGTTCCTCGGTCCTCTCTCATTCTCTCGCATTTCTCACGTGTTCTCTCATTCTCTCGCGTTTCTCACTCTTGCGTCCCCTCGCGTTTCACTCTCGTTTCACTCTTGCGTTCCTCGGTTCTCTCGCATCCCCTCGCGTTTCTCACTCTTGCGTCCCCTCGCGTTTCACTCTCGTTTCATTCTTGCGTTCCTCGGTCCTCTCTCATTCTCTCGCATTTCTCACGTGTTCTCTCATTCTCTCGCGTCCCCTCGCGTTTCTCACTCTTGCGTCCCCTCGCGTTTCACTCTCGTTTCACTCTTGCGTTCCTCGGTCCTCTCTCATTCTCTCGCATTTCTCACGCGTTCTCTCATTCTCTCGCGTCCCCTCGCGTTTCTAACTCTTGCGCTCTTTCTCTTGTGTGTGTGTGTGGGGGACGGAGTGGGTGGTGTGTGTGGGGTGGCGGAGTGAGGGGGTATTTCCAGCCCACCCTGCCTGAACATCACATGCCCGGGCCCTGTGTATTTTACACTTGGCATTCTTGTGCATTACACTGGGCTTTGGCATTTGCCGCCAGGTGGTATACAGCTGGTGGGATTGCCAAGCCAGCCTGTAATGCACGGACTCTATGTCCATTACACTGTCCTTGGGACTCTATGTCCATTACACTGTCCTTGGGACTCTATGTCCATTACACTGTCCTTGGGACTCTATGTCCATTACACTGTCCTTGGGACTCTATGTCCATTACACTGTCCTTGGGACTCTATGTCCATTACACTGTCCTTGGGACTCTATGTCCATTACACTGTCCTTGGGACTCTATGTCCATTACACTGTCCTTGGGACTCTATGTCCATTACACTGTCCTTGGGACTCTATGTCCATTACACTGTCCTTGGGACTCTATGTCCATTACACTGTCCTTGGGACTCTATGTCCATTACACTGTCCTTGGGACTCTATGTCCATTACACTGTCCTTGGGACTCTATGTCCATTACACTGTCCTTGGGACTCTATGTCCATTACACTGTCCTTGGGACTCTATGTCCATTACACTGTCCTTGGGACTCTATGTCCATTACACTGTCCTTGGGACTCTGTCCATTACACTGTCCTTGGGACTCTATGTCCATTACACTGTCCTTGGGACTCTGTCCATTACACTGTCCTTGGGACTCTATGTCCATTACACTGTCCTTGGGACTCTATGTCCATTACACTGTCCTTGGGACTCTATGTCCATTACACTGTCCTTGGGACTCTATGTCCATTACACTGTCCTTGGGACTCTATGTCCATTACACTGTCCTTGGGACTCTATGTCCATTACACTGTCCTTGGGATTTGCCCCCAGGTGGAATTTACCTTTTCTTCAACCTCAAATGAAGCTGAAAATAAAATGATCTTTGCTGGAAAATGTTTATTTTCTAATTCATTATTTATTCTTCAGGTATTACAGGTTCAGGTATCACAGCCATAAGATATATGGTATATAGCTCTATGCTTTCTCCTAACTACCAATTAACCGTTTGATGGCTTGTTAGTATTAAGAGAAAGCTGCTAGATGAAAGAACCAAACCTCGTCATTCTAGAAGTTCGTTTATCTGCCGTTTGCGTAACGGACACAGACTTTATTTTTTGCTTTCCATAAAACTTTGTCTACACCACTGATTAATTTGAAAGCAATATGAACAACCCCACCCTGCTATGGTAGTACAATATACACCCCGCTATGGTAGTACAATATACACCCTGCTATGGTAGTACAATACACACCCCGCTATGGTAGTACAATATACACCCCGCTATGGTAGTACAATACACACCCCGCTATGGTAGTACAATATACACGCCGCTATGGTAGTACAATATACACATTGCTATGGTAGTACAATATACACGCCGCTATGGTAGTACAATACACACCCCGCTATGGTAGTACAATATAAACGCCGCTATGGTAATACAATACACACGCCGCTATGGTAGTACAATATACACCCTGCTATGGTAGTACAATATACACCCCGCTATGGTAGTACAATATACACGCTGCTATGGTAGTACAATATACACCCCGCTATGGTAGTACAATACACACGCCGCTATGGTAGTACAATACACACCCCGCTATGGTAGTACAATACACACCCCGCTATGGTAGTACAATACACACCCCGCTATGGTAGTACAATATACACCCTGCTATGGTAGTACAATATACACCCCGCTATGGTAGTACAATATACACCCCGCTATGGTAGTACAATACACACCCCGCTATGGTATTACAATATACCCCCCGCTATGGTAGTACAATACACACCCCGCTATGGTAGTACAATATACACCCTGCTATGGTAGTACAATACACACCCCGCTATGGTAGTACAATATACACCCCGCTATGGTAGTACAATACACACGCCGCTATGGTATTACAATATACACGCCGCTATGGTAGTACAATACACACGCCGCTATGGTAGTACAATACACACGCCGCTATGGTAGTACAATACACACCCCGCTATGGTAGTACAATATACACCCCGCTATGGTAGTACAATACACACGCCGCTATGGTAGTACAATACACACCCCGCTATGGTAGTACAATACACACGCCGCTATGGTAGTACAATACACACCCCGCTATGGTAGTACAATACACACTCTGCTATGGTAGTACAATACACACCCCGCTATGGTAGTACAATACACATGCCACCCCGCTATGGTAGTACAATACACACGCCGCTATGGTAGTACAATACACACCCCGCTATGGTAGTACAATACACACCCCGCTATGGTAGTACAATACACACACCGCTATGGTAGTACAATATACACTCTGCTATGGTAGTACAATATACACCCCGCTATGGTAGTACAATACACACGCCGCTATGGTAGTACAATATACACCCCGCTATGGTAGTACAATACACACGCCGCTATGGTAGTACAATACACACCCCGCTATGGTAGTACAATACACACGCCGCTATGGTAGTACAATATACACCCTGCTATGGTAGTACAATATACACACCCTGCTATGGTAGTACAATATACACCCTGCTATGGTAGTACAATATACACACCCTGCTATGGTAGGACAATATACACCCTGCTATGGTAGTACAATATACACACCCTGCTATGGTAGTACAATACACACCCTGCTATGGTAGGACAATATACACCCTGCTATGGTAGTACAATATACACGCTGCTATGGTAGTACAATATACACCCTGCTATGGTAGTACAATATACACACTGCTATGGTAGTACAATATACACCCCGCTATGGTAGTACAATATACACACGCTGCTATGGTAGTACAATATACACACCCTGCTATGGTAGGACAATATACACCCTGCTATGGTAGTACAATATACACCCTGCTATGGTAGTACAATATACACACCCTGCTATGGTAGTACAATACACACCCTGCTATGGTAGTACAATACACACCCTGCTATGGTAGTACAATATACACGCTGCTATGGTAGTACAATATACACCCTGCTATGGTAGTACAATATACACCCTGCTATGGTAGTACAATACACACGCTGCTATGGTAGTACAATACACACCCCGCTATGGTAGTACAATACACACGCCGCTATGGTAGTACAATACACACGCCGCTATGGTAGTACAATACACACGCCGCTATGGTAGTACAATACACACGCCGCTATGGTAGTACAATACACACACTGCTATGGTAGTACAATATACACGCTGCTATGGTAGTACAATACACACCCCGCTATGGTAGTTCTATACACCCCGCTATGGTAGTACAATATACACGCTG
The DNA here is from genome assembly GCF_040206685.1 of Ascaphus truei. Taxonomy (NCBI): domain Eukaryota; kingdom Metazoa; phylum Chordata; class Amphibia; order Anura; family Ascaphidae; genus Ascaphus; species Ascaphus truei. The sequence continues at coordinate 129,319 of NW_027456831.1, forward strand.
CTATGGTAGTACAATATACACCCCGCTATGGTAGTACAATATACACCCTGCTATGGTAGTACAATACACACGCCGCTATGGTAGTACAATACACACCCCGCTATGGTAGTACAATACACACCCCGCTATGGTAGTACAATATACACCCCGCTATGGTAGTACAATATACACCCCGCTATGGTAGTACAATATACACCCCGCTATCGTAGTACAATATACACCCTGCTATGGTAGTACAATATACACCCCGCTATGGTAGTACAATATACACCCCGCTACGGTAGTACAATATACACCCCGCTATGGTAGTACAATATACACCCCGCTATGGTAGTACAATATACACCCTGCTATGGTAGTACAATATACACCCCGCTATGGTAGTACAATATACACCCCGCTATGGTAGTACAATATACACTCTGCTATGGTAGTACAATATACACCCCGCTATGGTAGTACAATATACACGCTGCTATGGTAGTACAATATACACCCTGCTATGGTATTACAATATACACCCCGCTATGGTAGGACAATATACACCCTGCTATGGTAGTACAATATACACGCTGCTATGGTAGTACAATATACACCCTGCTATGGTAGTACAATATACACACCCTGCTATGGTAGGACAATATACACCCTGCTATGGTAGTACAATATACACCCTGCTATGGTAGTACAATATACACACCCTGCTATGGTAGTACAATACACACCCTGCTATGGTAGTACAATACACACCCTGCTATGGTAGTACAATATACACGCTGCTATGGTAGTACAATATACACCCTGCTATGGTAGTACAATATACACCCTGCTATGGTAGTACAATACACACGCTGCTATGGTAGTACAATACACACCCCGCTATGGTAGTACAATACACACGCCGCTATGGTAGTACAATACACACGCCGCTATGGTAGTACAATACACACGCCGCTATGGTAGTACAATACACACGCCGCTATGGTAGTACAATACACACACTGCTATGGTAGTACAATATACACGCTGCTATGGTAGTACAATACACACCCCGCTATGGTAGTACTATACACCCCGCTATGGTAGTACAATATACACGCTGCTATGGTAGTACAATATACACCCCGCTATGGTAGTACAATATACACCCTGCTATGGTAGTACAATACACACGCCGCTATGGTAGTACAATACACACCCCGCTATGGTAGTACAATACACACCCCGCTATGGTAGTACAATATACACCCCGCTATGGTAGTACAATATACACCCCGCTATGGTAGTACAATATACACCCCGCTATCGTAGTACAATATACACCCTGCTATGGTAGTACAATATACACCCCGCTATGGTAGTACAATATACACCCCGCTACGGTAGTACAATATACACCCCGCTATGGTAGTACAATATACACCCCGCTATGGTAGTACAATATACACCCTGCTATGGTAGTACAATATACACCCCGCTATGGTAGTACAATATACACCCTGCTATGGTAGTACAATATACACGCTGCTATGGTAGTACAATATACACCCCGCTATGGTAGTACAATATACACTCTGCTATGGTAGTACAATATACACACGCCGCTATGGTAGTACAATATACACCCCGCTATGGTAGTACAATATACACACGCTGCTATGGTAGTACAATATACACGCTGCTATGGTAGTACAATATACACCCTGCTATGGTAGTACAATATACACCCCGCTATGGTAGTACAATATACACCCCGCTATGGTAGTACAATACACACCCCGCTATGGTAGTACAATATACACTCTGCTATGGTAGTACAATATACACGCCGCTATGGTAGTACAATATACACCCCGCTATGGTAGTACAATATACACCCCGCTATGGTAGTACAATATACACGCTGCTATGGTAGTACAATACACACGCCGCAATGGTAGTACAATACACACGCCGCTATGGTAGTACAATATACACGCCGCTATGGTAGTACAATATACACCCCGCTATGGTAGTACAATATACACGCTGCTATGGTAGTACAATACACACGCCGCTATGGTAGTACAATACACACGCCGCTATGGTAGTACAATATACACCCCGCTATGGTAGTACAATACACACGCCGCTATGGTAGTACAATACACACGCCGCTATGGTAGTACAATATACACCCCGCTATGGTAGTACAATATACACCCCGCTATGGTAGTACAATACACGCTGCTATGGTAGTACAATACACACGCCGCTATGGTAGTACAATATACACCCCGCTATGGTAGTACAATATACACACGCCGCTATGGTAGTACAATATACACCCCGCTATGGTAGTACAATATACACACGCTGCTATGGTAGTACAATACACACCCCGCTATGGTAGTACAATACACACCCCGCTATGGTAGTACAATATACACCCCGCTATGGTAGTACAATATACACCCCGCTATGGTAGTACAATATACACCCTGCTATGGTAGTACAATATACACGCCGCTATGGTAGTACAATATACACCCCGCTATGGTAGTACAATATACACCCCGCTATGGTAGTACAATACACACGCTGCTATGGTAGTACAATATACACACGCTGCTATGGTAGTACAATATACACCCCGCTATGGTAGTACAATATACACCCTGCTATGGTAGTACAATATACACGCCGCTATGGTAGTACAATATACACCCTGCTATGCTAGTACAATATACACCCTGCTATGGTAGTACAATACACACGCCGCTATGGTAGTACAATACACACCCTGCTATGGTAGTACAATATACACGCCGCTATGGTAGTACAATATACACCCTGCTATGGTAGTACAATATACACCCTGCTATGGTAGTACAATACACACCCCGCTATGGTAGTACAATACACACCCTGCTATGGTAGTACAATATACACCCTGCTATGGTAGTACAATATACACCCCGCTATGGTAGTACAATATACACCCCGCTATGGTAGTACAATATACACCCCGCTATGGTAGTACAATACACACGCTGCTATGGTAGTACAATATACACACGCTGCTATGGTAGTACAATATACACCCCGCTATGGTAGTACAATACACACGCTGCTATGGTAGTACAATATACACACGCTGCTATGGTAGTACAATATACACCCTGCTATGGTAGTACAATACACACCCTGCTATGGTAGTACAATATACACCCCGCTATGGTAGTACAATATACACGCTGCTATGGTAGTACAATATACACCCTGCTATGGTAGTACAATACACACCCCGCTATGGTAGTACAATATACACGCTGCTATGGTAGTACAATACACACGCCGCTATGGTAGTACAATACACACCCCGCTATGGTAGTACAATATACACACCCTGCTATGGTAGTACAATACACACGCCGCTATGGTAGTACAATATACACCCCGCTATGGTAGTACAATATACACCCTGCTATGGTAGTACAATACACACCCTGCTATGGTAGTACAATACACACGCCGCTATGGTAGTACAATATACACCCCGCTATGGTAGTACAATATACACCCTGCTATGGTAGTACAATATACACCCCGCTATGGTAGTACAATATACACGTTGCTATGGTAGTACAATACACACGCCGCAATGGTAGTACAATATACACCCCGCTATGGTAGTACAATATACACGCTGCTATGGTAGTACAATACACACCCCGCTATGGTAGTACAATATACACCCCGCTATGGTAGTAAAATATACACCCTGCTATGGTAGTACAATACACACCCTGCTATGGTAGTACAATATACACGTTGCTATGGTAGTACAATACACACGCCGCTATGGTAGTACAATATACACCCCGCTATGGTAGTACAATACACACCCTGCTATGGTAGTACAATACACACGCCGCTATGGTAGTACAATACACACGCTGCTATGGTAGTACAATACACACCCTGCTATGGTAGTACAATACACACGCTGCTATGGTAGTACAATACACACGCCGCTATGGTAGTACAATATACACCCCGCTATGGTAGTACAATACACACCCCGCTATGGTAGTACAATATACACGCTGCTATGGTAGTACAATACACACGCCGCTATGGTAGTACAATACACACCCCGCTATGGTAGTACAATATACACACCCTGCTATGGTAGTACAATACACACGCCGCTATGGTAGTACAATATACACCCCGCTATGGTAGTACAATATACACCCTGCTATGGTAGTACAATACACACCCTGCTATGGTAGTACAATACACACGCCGCTATGGTAGTACAATATACACCCCGCTATGGTAGTACAATATACACCCTGCTATGGTAGTACAATACACACCCTGCTATGGTAGTACAATATACACGTTGCTATGGTAGTACAATACACACGCCGCTATGGTAGTACAATATACACCCCGCTATGGTAGTACAATATACACGCTGCTATGGTAGTACAATACACACCCCGCTATGGTAGTACAATATACACCCCGCTATGGTAGTACAATATACACCCTGCTATGGTAGTACAATACACACCCTGCTATGGTAGTACAATATACACGTTGCTATGGTAGTACAATACACACGCCGCTATGGTAGTACAATATACACCCCGCTATGGTAGTACAATACACACCCTGCTATGGTAGTACAATACACACGCCGCTATGGTAGTACAATACACACGCTGCTATGGTAGTACAATACACACCCTGCTATGGTAGTACAATACACACGCTGCTATGGTAGTACAATACACACCCCGCTATGGTAGTACAATATACACCCCGCTATGGTAGTACAATACACACGCTGCTATGGTAGTACAATACACACCCCGCTATGGTAGTACAATACACACGCCGCTATGGTAGTACAATACACACCCCGCTATGGTAGTACAATATACACCCCGCTATGGTAGTACAATACACACGCCGCTATGGTAGTACAATACACACCCCGCTATGGTAGTACAATACACACGCTGCTATGGTAGTACAATACACACCCTGCTATGGTAGTACAATACACACGCCGCTATGGTAGTACAATACACACGCCGCTATGGTAGTACAATACACAGGCCGCTATGGTAGTACAATATACACGCCGCTATGGTAGTACAATACACACGCCGCTATGGTAGTACAATACACAGGCCGCTATGGTAGTACAATATACACGCCGCTATGGTAGTACAATATACACGCCGCTATGGTAGTACAATACACACGCCGCTATGGTAGTACAATACACACCCTGCTATGGTAGTACAATACACACGCCGTTATGGTAGTACAATACACACGCTGCTATGGTAGTACAATATACAGGCCGCTATGGTAGTACAATACACACGCTGCTATGGTAGTACAATACACACGCTGCTATGGTAGTACAATACACACGCCGCTATGGTAGTACAATATACACGCTGCTATGGTAGTACAATATACACCCTGCTATGGTAGTACAATATACACCCCGCTATGGTAGTACAATACACACCCTGCTATGGTAGTACAATACACACCCTGCTATGGTAGTACAATATACACCCCGCTATGGTAGTACAATACACACCCTGCTATGGTAGTACAATACACACGCTGCTATGGTAGTACAATACACACGCCGCTATGGTAGTACAATATACACCCCGCTATGGTAGTACAATATACACGCCGCTATGGTAGTACAATACACACCCCGCTATGGTAGTACAATATACACCCCGCTATGGTAGTACAATACACACCCCGCTATGGTAGTACAATACACACGCCGCTATGGAAGTACAATACACACCCCGCTATGGTAGTACAATACACACGCCGCTATGGTAGTACAATACACACGCCGCTATGGTAGTACAATACACACCCTGCTATGGTAGTACAATACACACGCTGCTATGGTAGTACAATACACACCCCGCTATGGTAGTACAATACACACCCTGCTATGGTAGTACAATACACACCCCGCTATGGTAGTACAATACACACCCCGCTATGGTAGTACAATACACACCCCGCTATGGTAGTACAATACACACCCCGCTATGGTAGTACAATACACACCCCGCTATGGTAGTACAATACACACCCTGCTATGGTAGTACAATACACACGCCGCCATGGTAGTACAATACACACCCCGCTATGGTAGTACAATACACACCCCGCTATGGTAGTACAATATACACCCTGCTATGGTAGTACAATATACACCCCGCTATGGTAGTACAATACACACCCCGCTATGGTAGTACAATATACACCCTGCTATGGTAGTACAATATACACCCCGCTATGGTAGTACAATACACACGCTGCTATGGTAGTACAATACACACGCCGCTATGGTAGTACAATACACACCCTGCTATGGTAGACAATACACACGCCGCTATGGTAGTACAATACACACGCCGCTATGGTAGTACAATACACGCGCTGCTATGGTAGACAATACACACGCCGCTATGGTAGTACAATACACACGCCGCTATGGTAGTACAATACACGCGCTGCTATGGTGTACAATACACGCGCTGCTATGGTAGTACAATACACACGCCGCTATGGTAGTACAATACACACCCCGCTATGGTAGTACAATATACACCCCGCTATGGTAGTACAATATACACGCTGCTATGGTAGTACAATACACACGCTGCTATGGTAGTACAATACACGCGCCGCTATGGTAGTACAATACACGCGCTGCTATGGTAGTACAATACACGCGCTGCTATGGTAGTACAATACACACCCCGCTATGGTAGTACAATACACACCCCGCTATGGTAGTACAATACACACCCCGCTATGGTAGTACAATACACACCCCGCTATGGTAGTACAATACACACCCTGCTATGGTAGTACAATATACACGCTGCTATGGTAGTACAATATACACCCCGCTATGGTAGTACAATATACACCCCGCTATGGTAGTACAATATACACCCCGCTATGGTAGTACAATACACACGCCGCTATGGTAGTACAATACACACGCCGCTATGGTAGTACAATATACACCCCGCTATGGTAGTACAATACACACGCCGCTATGGTAGTACAATATACACGCTGCTATGGTAGTACAATATACACCCTGCTACGGTAGTACAATACACACCCTGCTATGATAGTACAATACACACGCCGCTATGGTAGTACAATACACACGCCGCTATGGTAGTACAATATACACCCCGCTATGGTAGTACAATACACACGCCGCTATGGTAGTACAATATACACCCCGCTATGGTAGTACAATACACACGCCGCTATGGTAGTACAATACACACCCTGCTACGGTAGTACAATACACACCCTGCTATGATAGTACAATACACACGCCGCTATGGTAGTACAATATACACCCCGCTATGGTAGTACAATACACACGCCGCTATGGTAGTACAATATACACGCTGCTATGGTAGTACAATATACACCCTGCTACGGTAGTACAATACACACCCTGCTATGATAGTACAATACACACGCCGCTATGGTAGTACAATATACACCCTGCTACGGTAGTACAATACACACCCTGCTATGGTAGTACAATACACACGCCGCTATGGTAGTACAATATACACCCTGCTACGATAGTACAATACACACGCCGCTATGGTAGTACAATACACACGCCGCTATGGTAGTACAATACACACGCCGCTATGTTAGTACAATATACACCCCGCTATGGTAGTACAATACACGCTGCTATGGTAGTACAATACACACGCTGCTATGGTAGTACAATACACACGCCGCTATGGTAGTACAATACACGCGCCGCTATGGTAGTACAATACACGCGCTGCTATGGTAGTACAATACACACCCCGCTATGGTAGTACAATACACGCGCTGCTATGGTAGTACAATACACACCCCGCTATGGTAGTACAATACACACCCCGCTATGGTAGTACAATACACACCCCGCTATGGTAGTACAATACACACGCCGCTATGGTAGTACAATACACACACGCCGCTATGGTAGTACAATATACACGCCGCTATGGTAGTACAATACACACGCCGCTATGGTAGTACAATATACACCCTGCTATGGTAGTACAATATACACGCTGCTATGATAGTACAATACACACGCCGCTATGGTAGTACAATACACACGCCGCTATGGTAGTACAATATACACCCTGCTATGGTAGTACAATATACACCCTGCTATGATAGTACAATACACACGCCGCTATGGTAGTACAATATACACCCCGCTATGGTAGTACAATACACACGCCGCTATGGTAGTACAATACACACCCCGCTATGGTAGTACAATACACACCCCGCTATGGTAGTACAATACACACGCCGCTATGGTAGTACAATACACACACGCCGCTATGGTAGTACAATATACACCCCGCTATGGTAGTACAATACACACGCCGCTATGGTAGTACAATATACACCCTGCTATGGTAGTACAATACACACGCTGCTATGGTAGTACAATATACACGCCCTGCTATGGTAGTACAATACACACCCTGCTATGGTAGTACAATATACACCCCGCTATGGTAGTACAATACACACGCCGCTATGGTAGTACAATATACACCCTGCTATGGTAGTACAATACACACGCTGCTATGGTAGTACAATATACACGCCCCGCTATGGTAGTACAATACACACACGACGCTATGGTAGTACAATACACACCCCGCTATGGTAGTACAATATACACGCCGCTATGGTAGTACAATACACACCCCGCTATGGTAGTACAATACACACGCCGCTATGGTAGTACAATACACACACGCCGCTATGGTAGTACAATATACACCCCGCTATGGTAGTACAATACACGCCCCGCTATGGTAGTACAATAAACACCCCGCTATGGTAGTACAATACACGCCCCGCTATGGTAGTACAATATACACCCCGCTATGGTAGTACAATATACACGCCGCTATGGTAGTACAATATACACCCCGCTACGGTAGTACAATACACACCCTGCTATGGTAGTACAATATACACCCTGCTATGGTAGTACAATACACACCCTGCTATGGTAGTACAATACACACCCCGCTATGGTAGTACAATACACACCCTGCTATGGTAGTACAATATACACCCCGCTATGGTAGTACAATACACACGCTGCTATGGTAGTACAATATACACCCCGCTATGGTAGTACAATACACGCGCCGCTATGGTAGTACAATATACACCCCGCTATGGTAGTACAATATACACGCTGCTATGGTAGTACAATATACACCCCGCTATGGTAGTACAATACACACCCTGCTATGGTAGTACAATATACACCCTGCTATGGTAGTACAATACACGCCCCGCTATGGTAGTACAATATACACCCCGCTATGGTAGTACAATATACACGCTGCTATGGTAGTACAATACACACCCCGCTATGGTAGTACAATACACACCCCGCTATGGTAGTACAATACACACCCCGCTATGGTAGTACAATATACACCCCGCTATGGTAGTACAATACACACCCCGCTATGGTAGTACAATACACACGCCGCTATGGTAGTACAATATACACCCCGCTATGGTAGTACAATACACACCCTGCTATGGTAGTACAATATACACCCCGCTATGGTAGTACAATACACACCCTGCTATGGTAGTACAATATACACCCCGCTATGGTAGTACAATACACACCCTGCTATGGTAGTACAATATACACCCTGCTATGGTAGTACAATACACACCCCGCTATGGTAGTACAATATACACCCTGCTATGGTAGTACAATATACACGCGCTATGGTAGTACAATATACACCCTGCTATGGTAGTACAATACACACCCTGCTATGGTAGTACAATACACACGCCGCTATGGTAGTACAATACACACCCCGCTATCGTAGTACAATACACACACGCCGCTATGGTAGTACAATACACACGCGCCGCTATGGTAGTACAATACACACACCCCGCTATGGTAGTACAATACACACGCCGCTATGGTAGTACAATATACACCCCGCTATGGTAGTACAATATACACGCCCCGCTATGTTAGTACAATATACACGCCGCTATGGTAGTACAATATACACCCCGCTATGGTAGTACAATATACACGCTGCTATGGTAGTACAATATACACGCCGCTATGGTAGTACAATACACACGCTGCTATGGTAGTACAATATACACCCCGCTATGGTAGTACAATACACACGCTGCTATGGTAGTACAATATACACCCCGCTATGGTAGTACAATACACACCCCGCTATGGTAGTACAATATACACGCTGGTATGGTAGTACAATATACACCCCGCTATGGTAGTACAATATACACGCCGCTATGGTAGTACAATATACACCCCGCTATGGTAGTACAATATACACGCTGCTATGGTAGTACAATATACACCCTGCTATGGTAGTACAATACACTCCCCGCTATGGTAGTACAATATACACCCCGCTATGGTAGTACAATATACACCCCGCTATGGTAGTACAATATACACCCCGCTATGGTAGTACAATATACACCCCGCTATGGTAGTACAATACACACGCCGCTATGGTAGTACAATACACACGCCGCTATGGTAGTACAATATACACCCTGCTATGGTAGTACAATATACACGCCGCTATGGTAGTACAATACACGCCCCGCTATGGTAGTACAATACACACCCCGCTATGGTAGTACAATATACATGCTGCTATGGTAGTACAATATACACCCCGCTATGGTAGTACAATACACGCTGCTATGGTAGTACAATACACACGCCGCTATGGTAGTACAATATACACGCCGCTATGGTAGTACAATATACACGCCGCTATGGTAGTACAATATACACGCCCTGCTATGGTAGTACAATATACACGCCGCTATGGTAGTACAATATACACGCCGCTATGGTAGTACAATACACACCCCGCTATGGTAGTACAATACACACCCCGCTATGGTAGTACAATATACACCCTGCTATGGTAGTACAATACACACCCCGCTATGGTAGTACAATATACACCCTGCTATGGTAGTACAATACACACGCTGCTATGGTAGTACAATATACACGCCGCTATGGTAGTACAATACACACCCCGCTATGGTAGTACAATACACACCCTGCTATGGTAGTACAATATACACCCTGCTATGGTAGTACAATACACACGCTGCTATGGTAGTACAATACACACGCTGCTATGGTAGTACAATATACACGCCGCTATGGTAGTACAATACACAGGCATTACTTATAATCACAGACTCCAGCACTTTGTTTACTGTTTGTATACTGTCCCTAGGCATCAATTCCCAGGAACGGGGTTGATACGCAAACAAGAGACGCAAAACCGTCTATGTTTGTGACAGCATTTGGTAACGTTTGTGACTTGACCTCAATTGTGCTATCGCTTGCCTAATCTGTTTCTCCTGATCGCTAGTACTTGCAACGTTACATATTTCACGATCAGTGTCCTCCCAGGCCTTCTCTAACTTTTCGCAGTGCGCTTCAATGTCAGCTTCATATTTTTCGCGGGCCTTTTGTGTGAGTGTGACTATCCGTTTGGGCCTTGCGCCTGCCCGCGCCTATTGCACTTGCGCAGCGGTCTCTGTGTCTGAGTGATCGCTTTCCTGCGTGATATCTGGTGAAGCTCTGAGTTCTGCCATGCTGCAGGTGTGTGTAGGCCTTTAGCCAGTGCGTGTGGCGTGCGGTCTGTTACCTGCGTCAGCGATGGGCGACTGTCTCAGATGATGCCGCGCGGTGTCCTGCACCGTTCAGCGTGGGGGTAGCTGTACTCACAGGTGTCCGGTGGCTCTGACCCGTGTCCTGGCGGGTGTCCGATGGCGTGGCCCTTGGTGGCGCTGGACGTGGGGACGTGCGTAGGGTTAGGTGGGATGGTAATCCCTCACTGTCAGGCTGTGCAGAGGGTGGTGAAAAAGAAAAGGAGAATGAACCCCGTGTCCTATGCTCTAAAAAAAAAAAAAATGTATATGACTGTTTGTATTTTTGCAACCTCTGACATATATGTAGACAAATTTGGCAATGTTGCTACAGAAAAAACAACTAAATAAATAAAGTTATAAGGAGGGTGAATTGCAGACTGAACCTGGGTGGGGGGCTAGTATGCAGGGACTAGATAGAGGCAAGAGGAGAAGCAACCATGGATGCCTCCCTCATGAACTCACGGCAGTCTACAGCCTGCTGCCCTTACCCGACCCGGTGTCTTCACTGCCCGTCCTGTCCCCACTCCACGAACACTCCACGAGGTGTTTGGTGTCGTCTCAGGTATGTAGCTGCTTCTCCGGACAGGTCCCAGCAAGCTGTGCGCTCCGGCGCTCCTCACGCTCCAAGGGGCGGCACCAGAAGCCCACGCTGGGAGGGATACACGGCTCCCTGTGCAGCAAGATGCCAGCGTGCTCCAGCCAGGTATAGCGAATAGTAAAAGAAAGATGATGGCGGTCACTGCATAATGGAACTCAGCCAAGAGTGGTTAAAATCAGCTTTATTGGATCGAGATGCTGCACATTACAGAGAGAACCTCTGACGCGTTTCGTCCCGACGTGGGACTTATTCAAAGGGTAAAATTCTCTCAACAGGCAGGCATCTTAAGTAGGCGAGCCCTTCCCCTTATTGGTCAGATAATAATAAGACTCAGTGGTAGGCAATCAGCTTAATCATGCTGAAAAGCCAGGGGTGGAATCAAGATTGCTCTACGCGAGATAGCCTGTGCTTTGACAGAAAACAAATTAACACACACACATGCAAATGAACAAAACATAATAAGAATATTAAAAACAAAGAAAGTAACGCGAAGCATCTATACTATAAACTCATACAGATAAATATACAGATATGTAGTTATAATCCTCTGAATAAGTACAATAATGTAATGACGAACAATATAGTCACTTAATAATGAACTGACATATATTGCAACATAATAAATAAACAAATATGAAAATTGATTTTGTTTTTGTAAAGAACGCACATATCAACGGAGACAAATAATACAATGAACAAATAATGTTAAGACAGCCGAGCGTGAAAACAATGATAATATGTAACGGATGAATGTGATGTACCGATACACACTCCCAAGACTCCCCAAACCACTAACCCTGAAGGAAATGTTTTAACTCCCAATCAAGGTTAATGTGCAGAGGGTGGACTCAAAGACAGAAAAGAGCAATCAAAGTTCTGTGTATAGTGCACTTGTCTGATTGCAGTGCTGCTGCCTTGTGTAAAGACTGCTTGACTGTGTGCAGTGTAAGCTGCCTGCTTGTACTGCTGCAGAAGTTGTGTAAAGCTGCATGCTGTTTAGAGCTGCTGCAGGTTATGTGCAGTGTAAGCTGCTTGCTGTACTGCTGCAGGCTGTGTGCAGTGTAAGCTGCTTGCTGTACTGCTGCAGGCTGTGTGCAGTGTAAGCTGCTTGCTGTACTGCTGCATGCTGTGTGCAGTGGAAGCTGCTTGCTGTACTGCTGCAGGCTGTGTGCAGTGTAAGCTGCTTGCTGTACTGCTGCAGGCTGTGTGCAGTGTAAGCTGCTTGCTGTACTGCTGCAGGTTGTGTGCAGTGTAAGCTGCTTGCTGTACTGCTGCAGGTTGTGTGCAGTGTAAGCTGCTTGCTGTACTGCTGCAGGCTGTGCGCAGTGTAAACTGCTTGCTGTACTGCTGCAGGCTGTGTGCAGTGTAAGCTGCTTGCTGTACTGCTGCAGGCTGTGCACAGTGTAAGCTGCTTGCTGTACTGCTGCAGGCTGTGTGCAGTGTACTGTAAGCTGCTTGCTGTACTGCTGCAGGCTGTGTGCAGTGTACTGTAAGCTGCTTGCTGTACTGCTGCAGGCTGTGTGCAGTGTACTGTAAGCTGCTTGCTGTACTGCTGCAGGCTGTGTGCAGTGTAAGCTGCTTGCTGTACTGCTTCAGGCTGTGTGCAGTGTACTGTAAGCTGCTTGCTGTACTGCTGCAGGCTGTGCACAGTGTAAACTGCTTGCTGTACTGCTGCAGGCTGTGTGCAGTGTAAGCTGCTTGCTGTACTGCTGCAGGCTGTGTGCAGTGTACTGTAAGCTGCTTGCTGTACTGCTGCAGGCTGTGCGCAGTGTAAACTGCTTGCTGTACTGCTGCAGGCTGTGCGCAGTGTAAACTGCTTGCTGTACTGCTGCAGGCTGTGTGCAGTGTAAGCTGCTTGCTGTACTGCTGCAGGCTGTGTGCAGTGTACTGTAAGCTGCTTGCTGTACTGCTGCAGGCTGTGTGCAGTGTAAACTGCTTGCTGTACTGCTGCAGGCTGTGTGCAGTGTACTGTAAGCTGCTTGCTGTACTGCTGCAGGCTGTGTGCAGTGTAAACTGCTTGCTGTACTGCTGCAGGCTGTGTGCAGTGTAAGCTGCTTGCTGTACTGCTGCAGGCTGTGTGCAGTGTAAGCTGCTTGCTGTACTGCTGCAGGCTGTGTGCAGTGTAAGCTGCTTGCTGTACTGCTGCAGGCTGTGTGCAGTGTAAGCTGCTTGCTGTACTGCTGCAGGCTGTGTGCAGTGTAAGCTGCTTGCTGTACTGCTGCAGGCTGTGTGCAGTGTAAGCTGCTTGCTGTACTGCTGCAGGTTGTGTGCAGTGTAAGCTGCTTGCTGTACTGCTGCAGGCTGTGTGCAGTGTACTGTAAGCTGCTTGCTGTACTGCTGCAGGCTGTGTGCAGTGTAAGCTGCTTGCTGTACTGCTGCAGGCTGTGTGCAGTGTACTGTAAGCTGCTTGCTGTACTGCTGCAGGATGTGTGCAGTGTAAGCTGCTTGCTGTACTGCTGCAGGCTGTGTGCAGTGTACTGTAAGCTGCTTGCTGTACTGCTGCAGGCTGTGTGCAGTGTAAGCTGCTTGCTGTACTGCTGCAGGCTGTGTGCAGTGTAAGCTGCTTGCTGTACTGCTGCAGGCTGTGTGCAGTGTACTGTAAGCTGCTTGCTGTACTGCTGCAGGATGTGTGCAGTGTAAGCTGCTTGCTGTACTGCTGCAGGCTGTGTGCAGTGTACTGTAAGCTGCTTGCTGTACTGCTGCAGGCTGTGTGCAGTGTACTGTAAGCTGCTTGCTGTACTGCTGCAGGTTGTGTGCAGTGTAAGCTGCTTGCTGTACTGCTGCAGGCTTTGCGCAGTGTAAACTGCTTGCTGTACTGCTGCATGCTGTGTGCAGTGGAAGCTGCTTGCTGTACTGCTGCAGGCTGTGTGCAGTGTACTGTAAGCTGCTTGCTGTACTGCTGCAGGCTGTGCGCAGTGTAAACTGCTTGCTGTACTGCTGCAGGCTGTGCGCAGTGTAAACTGCTTGCTGTACTGCTGCAGGCTGTGTGCAGTGTAAGCTGCTTGCTGTACTGCTGCAGGCTGTGTGCAGTGTAAGCTGCTTGCTGTACTGCTGCAGGCTGTGTGCAGTGTACTGTAAGCTGCTTGCTGTACTGCTGCAGGCTGTGTGCAGTGTACTGTAAGCTGCTTGCTGTACTGCTGCAGGCTGTGTGCAGTGTACTGTAAGCTGCTTGCTGTACTGCTGCAGGCTGTGTGCAGTGTACTGTAAGCTGCTTGCTGTACTGCTGCAGGCTGTGTGCAGTGTAAACTGCTTGCTATTTGTAAGGCTTTTGCTGTAGGGGTCTGTGCTCTTTGGTATAAAGTGCAAAAAAAGGGGGGGGGGGGTGAGGCGCTTCTATTAGAGGTACAACAATATCAAACCTTAAAAAGTGCTTAATAAATCAAGTGAATAATATAAGTGAATATAGTAAATGATTTTATAAACCGGTAAACTTCGCAGCTTAACCCTGCAGGAGAAGATCCAATTCCTCCTTTTGTTGATTGCAGAAAAAGACTTGTGGGAAGCGCAGGTGTCACCGTATGTGGAGAAAAAAAATATATATATAGTGTAATATGTTCTGCAGGAAAAAAACAACTTGAAAAATCACAAATGGGGACTCACAATTTCTCAAAAAAATATACCAGCAGTATATATATGTAGTATGGAAGACTTGCTTGATAAGAAGTACCAGGCTTCGTCCTGACGAAGCTTGGAGACAAGCGAAACGCGTGGAGTGAACAGCAGCAGCCTAGGAGTGCACCCAGAACCCCCTCTAAACCGTGTGTACCAACTTCGTGATCGGTCGCAAACCGGAAGTGACGCGACGGGCCAAATCGGAAGTGACGCGACGCGATCTCGGGAGTGGGGCTGACGGAGAACACGAAAGCTGCGCATCTATAATTTTATGTGTCTATGCACATTGTGCCAAATGTGAGTGCAATATTTATTGCTTTATAAATATATTTTACAGTGAACATGCAATGTTGCACTAAGAGTGTCATCTCTTTCATTGAGGGTCTATCCTGCTGAAGCCTGGTACTTCTTATCAAGCAAGTCTTCCATACTACATATACATACTGCTGGTATATTTTTTTGAGAAATTCTGAGTCCCCATTTGTGATTTTTCAAGTTGTTTTTTTCCTGTAGAACATATTACACTATATATATATATATATATATATATATTTTTTTTTTTTTTTTTCTCCACATACGGTGACATCTGCGCTTCCCACAAGTCTTTTTCTGCTCTTTGGTATAAAGTCTGCTGCTCTGTCTGGGGTGCAGAGACTATTCTGTATGGCATAAGGGTTGTGAGTGGCAGTTCCTATGTGTGTCCCCAAGACACACGGTCTCCTTTTCACTATTCTGGACCCAGGGTCATGTCTAGGGTATGAATGAACCCAGATAGCTTAAACTCAGCCCCTTTTCCAAAGCACACCAAGTCCTGTTATATTTTCTTCACTTTATTAGGAAAGGAGCAGTACTGCACCGACACACTTTATTCGAGCAAATACCCAGTATGTACCTGGCAGATACCTGGAATGCGCCGCTCCTCACCTCTGACAAGCCCCGTTGTGTTTGCCTTCCCAGCCTGGGTTCATGCCTGGCTGACGGGCGGCTGATCTGTTAAATGATAATGATTAGGATTTAATAGGCTGCAATGCTTCGCGTGTCTACCAGATGGCATAAATTCATGAATTGTAATGCAGTATATATATATATATATACTGTGCAGTACTGCAGCCAGCGGGAATAAAATGCTTCAATCCCTGCCTGGAAAATAACCCAATGCACTCGGGCAGAAAACAGTCACAAACCTCAATACACCCGGGTATACCCGAATTCGTGGGACTAGCCGAGCTCGAATAAAGTGTGTCGCCAGTGTATATACAGGCACTTGTGGATGTAATGGTGTTGTGAGAGTGTTTCTCTATAGGTGCTTCGTAATCAAGGGCAGGTGAAAAGAATTGGCCTTGCCATGGGGTTGGAACAGAGATGGGTGCTGTACTCACGGTCTCCAAAGTGGAAAAGGAAGTGAGGGGGAATGTGGGTAAAGGGAATAGTCTTGGGACAGACTATCTGTGAACAAAGAGAGAGGGAAGGGCGGAATAGCCCATTCTGAGAAGAATCTCAGAGGTTGCTATAGCAACTCACTGGTTACATGCTCAGAGGCAGAAAGGGCAGCATATTGATACATCCCACAGGCACAGTGTGTGTGTGGAACAAATGCCTGCAGCTGAACTTAAGGAGCTGACAAGCAGAAGCTGGAAAGAAGGTGCGGGGGGGGGGGGGGGGTGATCAGAGAGAGCAGAAATGGGCTTACTTGTTCCACGACACGAAGCTTAACACCGAGTTCACAAACTAGAGTTCCTCGCTCTTAAATGGGCCGTAGTTGAAAAACTCCACGACTATTTGTATGGGGTCTCCTTTGAAGTAAGAACGGACAATAACCCGTTGACATACATCCTAACGTTCGCCAAACTGGATGCCACCGGCCACAGGTGGTTGGTCGCCTTATCCAATTATCAGTTCACTTTAAAATACAAACCAGGACCCATGAACATAGGCGCTGACGCCCCATCTAGGAGACCTGGACTGAGTATGACACCAGATGAGGGTCCCTGGGAAGAAATTCAGGGACCGGGGGTGACAGCGATGTGTGCCACCGCCGCCATTGTGGAAGATAATGTCGCGTTCTCTGAGCTGTGACTAGCCTTAGGATGCTGACCACAAGCTCTTCCCGCCGCTTATTGCCACCAGACGGTCTGGAGATCCTTCCAAACCCTCTGTTGACATGGAAGGAGATAGTGCAGGCGCAGATATGTGATCCCGTAGCTAACGCTGTCCGTGTCGCTATACATCAGAATAACCCATCCTTGGTGAAACGAGCCCCCGCTGACACGGTTGCAGTCCTCATGAGAGAATGGGATAAATTTGAGATAGGGGACGACCCTATACAAGGGGCCACGCTCTATCACAATCACCCGAACCGACGACAGCTGGTTCTGCCCAGGAGCATGCAGTACCATGTCCTACGATCTCTGCATGATGATCATGGACACCTGGGGATAGATAAGACTTTCAGATTAATTCGAGACCGATTCTTCTGGCCAAAAATTTGAGAGTCTGTAGAAAGACACTGCAGGAAGTGCCTAGCGTGTATTCGAAGAAAAACACTACCCACCCGTGCTGGCCCAATGGGCCATCTCAAAATCTCTGGGCCAATGGACTAACTCTGCATGGACTTCTTGTGGATAGAACCCGATTCCAGAGGCATCGGTAATGTGCTGGTAGTGACCGATCACTACACCCGCTACACTCGAGCATTTCCGACGAAAGACCAGTAGGCTTTCATAGTGGCCAGAGTACTGTGGGAAAAATATTTTGTGCACTATGGTCTACCGAACCGGATGCACTCGGATCAGGTAAGTAAACTTATCAAAGAACTGCTCAAACTGCTGAATATTCAGAAATCCAGGACTACTCCTTATCACCCTGAGGGAGATGCTCGTCCCAAAGATAAAATCGGACATTGTTGGACATGTTAGGCACATTAAGCGGCTCCAAGGGAGAATGGAGCAAGCATGTTTAAGCGATGGTGCATGCATACAATTGCACCCGGCACGAATCTACGGGGTATACACCATACTTCATGATGTTATTTTCAAATTATGCACTTCCTTCCACCAGTCTCCTTATGTCTCTAACTCTATTCATATATCTCCATCTCTCCTTTCTTCCCCACTTCTCAGTTCACATGAACTCCTTTCTTACCTGAGTCCTCTGTCACCACACAGCTATACCTCCTGCACTAAAACACACCCCTACAAATCATCCTCACACATCCTCTTTCTATCCATGCTTCTCCTCCTTGCTTCTGGGGATATCTCTCCCAATCCTGGTCCCTGCCTTATTTCTACTTGCTCTCGTCCTCGCCTCCCACATACAACTTCTACTCCTTCTGGTGTTAACCCCTCCAACCTCATACCCATCCCCTGCCACCCTCCCTCCTCTCTCCCTTTCTCCTGTGCCCTTTGGAATGCTCGCTCCCTCTCTAACAAGTTCCTCTCTGTGCATGACTTCTTTCTCTCTCACTCCCTGCTTCTCTTTGCTATAACTGAGACCTGGCTCACTCAGTCTGACTCTGCTCTGGAAGCTGCCCTCTCTTATGGTGGCCTTTCCTTCTCCCACACTCCGCGCCTTGATGGCAGGGGTGGAGGTGTGGGGCTCCTGCTCTCCTCTCTCTGCCGTTACCGAACTATTCCTATTCCCCCCTCTCTTGCCTTTCCCTCCTGAGGTTCACACTGTCCAGATCTTCTCTCCTCTCCCTGTTCATGTGGCGGTCATGTATCGCCCACCTACCTCTACTCATCCCCCTTCTGCCTTTCTCTCTCACTTTGTATCCTGGCTCTCTTTCTTCCTCTCCTCAGACTCCCCTGTTCTTCTCCTTGGGGACTTCAATTGCCACATTGATGACCCCTCTCTCCCTTGGGCTTCCCGCTTTCTTTCTCTAACCTCTTCTTTTGGCCTTCAACAGTGGACTGCAGCCAGCACCCACAAGGATGGCCACTACTTAGACCTGGTTTTCACTAAAAATTTCTCTCTCTCTGATTTCTCCATTTCCCCTTTTCCTCTCTCTGACCATCACCTCATCTCATTCTCTCTATCTCGCTTCTCAACTTCTCCACCTCCATCTACACCCCGGTTCTGCAGAAACCTGCTCTCTATTCACTTACCTGACTTTGAGTCCACGTTACACTCCTCCCTCTCCTCTCTCAGATCTGCTACAGACCCTGACAAACTGGTCAGGAACTACAACTCTGCCTTGTCCTCCTCTCTTGATCTACATGCCCCGCTTTCTCTCTGCCGCACTCGCCCTTTTAACCCTAGACCCTGGTTAAATTCCCACACGCGCATGCTGCGTTCCTCCACTCGTTCCTCTGAACGCCTCTGGAGGAAATCTCATACTCTCGCAGACTTCCTTCACTACAAATGTATGCTATCCTGTTTCAACTCTGCCCTCTCGCAAGCTAAACAAGCCTACTTTTCTTCACTAATCAACATGCACAAGTCTAACCCACGC
This sequence comes from Ascaphus truei, assembly GCF_040206685.1. Classification (NCBI taxonomy): domain Eukaryota; kingdom Metazoa; phylum Chordata; class Amphibia; order Anura; family Ascaphidae; genus Ascaphus; species Ascaphus truei. Next base: position 149,811 of record NW_027456831.1, read on the forward strand.
CGACTGTTCTCTGTCTTTGATACTCTACTCAAACCACCCTCCGCTGCCTCTCCTTCCTCCATCTCCGCTCATGACTTTGCTGACTATTTTAAGGAAAAGGTGGAATCCATACGTCAGAACATCCCCTCTGTTTCTTCCTCCCATCCTACACCTCTTCCTAACTCTCCTCCTGCCTTCCTTGACTCTTTTTCCACTGTCTCAGAGGAGGATGTGTCGCTGTTGATCGCCTCTTCTCCCTCTACCACTTGCCCTCTTGACCCCATTCCCTCCCATCTCCTAAAACCTCTTGCTCCTACTATAATCCCTATGCTCACGCACATTTTTAACTCCTCCCTCTGCTCTGGAACCTTTCCATCCTCCTTCAAACATGCAACAGTCATACCATTACTCAAAAACAGCAAGCTTGACCCTACCTTTCTTTCTAACTATCGGCCTGTCTCCCTCCTGCCTTTTGCCTCTAAACTCCTTGAACGTCTTGTATTTGCTCGCTTGCTCCATTTTCTCAACACCTATTCTCTCCTAGACCCTCTACAATCTGGCTTCCGTACTGCTCACTCCACGGAAACAGCCCTCACTAAAATAACTGACGACCTCCATGCTGCCAAAGACAGAGGTCATTACACTCTGCTCATATTACTCGACCTCTCTGCAGCATTTGACACCGTGGACCACCCTCTTCTCCTTCACATTCTCCATACTCTTGGCATTCGGAACAAAGCTCTATCCTGGATCTCATCCTACCTCTCCCATCGTACTTTCAGTGTCTCTTCTGCTAATACCTCCTCCTCCTCTATTGATCTCTCTGTGGGGGTACCCCAGGGCTCTGTCCTGGGACCTCTTCTCTTTTCTCTGTATACACTCTCTCTAGGTGACCTAATAACATCTTTTGGGTTTAATTATCACCTCTATGCTGACGACACACAAATATATTTCTCAACACCCGACCTTACACCTACTGTACAAACCAAAGTTTCTGAATGTCTCTCTGCTATATCATCCTGGATGGCCCTCCGCCGCCTTAAACTCAACATGGCTAAAACAGAGCTCCTCATACTTCCTCCCAAACCTGGCCCTACTACCTCCTTCCACATTACTGTTGGAACTACGATCATTCACCCAGTAGCCCAAGCACGCTGCCTTGGGGTCACACTCGACTCCTCTCTCACATTTGCCCCTCATATTCAAAACATTTCTAAAACCTGTCGCTTTTTCCTCCGCAATATAACAAAGATACGCCCTTTCCTCTGTTGCTCGACTGCTAAAACTCTGACTCAGGCCCTCATTCTCTCCCGTCTTGATTACTGTAACCTCCTGCTGTCCGGCCTTCCTGCCTCTCACCTGTCTCCCCTACAATCTATCCTTAACGCTGCTGCCAGAATCACTCTACTCTTTCCTAGATCTGTCTCAGCATCTCCCCTCATGAAATCCCTCTCCTGGCTTCCGATCAAATCCCGCATCTCACACTCCATTCTTCTCCTCACTTTTAAAGCTTTACACTCTTCTGCCCCTCCTTACATCTCAGCCCTAATTTCTCGTTATGCACCATCCAGACTCTTGCGTTCTTCTCAAGGATGTCTTCTTTCTACCCCCTTTGTATCTAAAGCCCTCTCCCGCCTTAAACCTTTTTCATTGACTGCCCCTCACCTCTGGAATGCCCTTCCCCTCAGTACACGACTAGCACCCTCTCTATCCACCTTTAAGACCCACCTTAAGACACACTTGCTTAAAGAAGCATATGAATAGGACTGTGGCTATTCTGAACACATGGCACATAAAGCTTGGCCCCCTGCAGATGCACTTACCAGAATTCCCTCCTACTGTCTCTGTACGTTCTCCCTACCTACCAATTAGACTGTAAGCTCCTCGGAGCAGGGACTCCTCTTCCTTAATGTCTAAAGCACTTATTCCCATGATCTGTTATTTATATTATCTGTTATTTATTGGATTACCACATGTATTACTGCTGTGAAGCGCTATGTACATTAATGGCGCTATATAAATAAAGACATACAATACAATACAATGTTTGGCCGGTGAGGCATGACTGCCTGTAGACATTCGCCTACGGGTATCTACCGATGGGGTACCCAATGTGGCTCACTACCGCTATGTGAGGCGACTCCAAGACAGCTTGCACCGTGCATACCAGCTAGCAGAAAAGGCTTCGGCCCAGCTAAACGCCAATAACAAGCAGTGGTATGATCATAAAGTCCGGTATCGGGAGCTCCAACCCGGAGACGCCATCCCCCTGTGCAATTTAGGGATCCCCGACAAGCTGGCTGATCGATTGAGAGGACACTTTGAAGTAGAGTCCCAGATACCGGGCCTCCCTGTGTATCGCATACGTGACACTGCAGGCAGGGTAAAGGTTTGGCATCGAAACCATTTGATACCCATTACACAAGCGGGCGAGTGTGGCTAAGAATCAGAGACTGTAGCAACCAACTCTGAGCCCGAAGAGTCTGCAGAGAATCCCGTTTCCATGACCGAAAGCGATCAAGATCCTTTGGAAGGAACCTCCACCGACCCCACCAGAGACTGGTGGGCACCTCCCGAAGGAGCACCGGGGTAATGGGCCTGAACCTCAAGAACTTTCACCAGCGGCTTCAGCAAGTCCCACTCTCAACCCCAGCAGTCCCAGCTTTGTGCCCAATAGAGACTTTGTTCCATCCAATCCACCTCTCGCAGGAGAGACGGGGCCCCAGAATGCCTTTCTTACGATGAAGCCACCGAGACCCATCGGAGTCAAAGAGTGAGGCGCCCACCCACTAGAGTGGCGTATGATCAACTAGGGGCACGCCACTATGAGTCTCAGTCACCAGCTAAAGCTACGCTGGCCTCCGTAATCAATATGTTCACGGAACTTAACAATATCGTTTAACGTGTGGGATAAGTTGTATATATATTATGCTCTGCATTTTTATTATATAATTATGTCTGTGACGCTGTTCCCAGGGGGGTCGTTGGATTTTCCAACAGGGGGAGGATGTATCCAGGTCCCCTCCTATCCCCCGGTTTTCCATTCCCCCCCCCCTTTTCTTTTGCTGCTGCATGGGCTGTTGTGAGTGGCGGCGGGCTCGCCAGCGGCTCCCTCTGCAGAGTGCCGCCATGTTGGGTTGTGCGGGCGCACGTGCAGAGGCTCGCGTATGCGCAGAAGGTGTGTGGTGGCCATTGCAGGGTTGCGGATGCGCAATGCAGTTGGCGCACGCGGCGGCAATGTAGTGAAGGCTGCGCTGGGACTACAAGCTCCATAGTGCTTAGGGGCAGTATACCACCTGATGCCAGGGAGCCAATCGCACGGCCGGATCTCCTGCAGGAGAGAGATACATTTTGCGCGCTGGGTAAGGAGAGTCAGTCGGTGCTGGGACAAAATAGGGGTATGAGGTATGTGTGCAGGTGTCTGTGACCCTCTGCACTAGGCCAGATTTCCAAGAGGCCCGTCACGGGAGACCAAGCTTTTAAACACCTTTTACCATTGTGACGGTTGGGGGAGATATGGCTGCTGTTCATAAAGGTTAATTCTGCCATTACCCCGACCTGTCAGTAATACATTGGTATTGTATTGTATGTTATGTGTGTATGTATATATATATATATACAGTGTTCGACAAACCTATACATTTGCTCGCCCCGGGCGAGTGGATTTAACCCCCGGGCGAGTAAATATTGGCCCAAGCAGCACACGTTTGGTACTAGGTGGCGAGTAGATTTTTTTGTGTGGCGAGTAGATTTTTTGGGGATTTGTCAACCACTGTATATATATATATATATATATATATATATATATACTGTATATATATATATATATATATATATATATATATATATATATATATATATATATATACAAACAGAAAAAGACTGCGCTCCTCAGGTGTGTACTGACACTGATGTCTATTAAAAAATGCTATTTTGACGTCAGCAATATAGAACTGGCCTATAATGGATGAATATAGTGATGGCTGATTGACTCACACTATTAAAACACACAATGTGATAAATGTAAAATGCTAAATGAGCTGAATGTTAAAAGCTACTGATGATAATGCTATACCATGTACGAGATATTAAATAATAATACTACAAATATGCCGTGAGTGTCAATAAGTATTCTATTACCACACAAATGGAAACCCCCCTAAAAAATGAAAAAATGGAAATAATCAAACCAAGGGTCCATAAATTAGGATCTGGCTGCTCTCCGCAAGGACCAACGACCTCCCAGAAATCTGCGAACAACAAGAAAAGAAAGCGCCCGATCCTAGTGCAGCATGAAAAATACAATTTAATAAAAATAATAGAACCAACAAATGTGAACTCACAAACGAATAAAAGGTAAAAGCATGTAATGAGTATACTCATTCGCCAACTGCACACGATATGACTCTGCTTGCACGCCAATCTCTCCTTCCGTGTAGTACCAGCTCTTCTGAACCGACATCCGGTAGGGGATACAGGAACTGCACAGCCACAGTGTGACCCGGAAGTCCTCCACTCTCAGTGTTATCCGGATGTGAAGTCTGTTACTTGTGACCCCGCAAGGCAAATAATAGTCCTAACACCACACTAATGTTCCAAAAGTGTCCGTGGTGTGTAAGCAGTGATCGATGAGTATAAAAAATATATATTAAATATACAATAGCTAAAAAACTCTCTACCCTACGCGTTTCTTCACTCTTACGGATCCCCTGATGAAATCACCGTAAGAGTGAAGAAACGCGTAGGGAAGAGAGTTATTTAGCTATTGTATATTTTTTATACTCATCGATCACTGCTTACACACCACGGACACTTTTGGAACATTAGTGTGGTGTTAGGACTATTATTTGCCTTGCGGGGTCACAAGTAACAGACTTCACATCCGGATAACACTGAGAGTGGAGGACTTCCGGGTCACACTGTGGCTGTGCAGTTCCTGTATCCCCTACCAGATGTCGGTTCAGAAGAGCTGGTACTACACGGAAGGAGAGATTGGCGTGCAAGCAGAGTCATATCGTGTGCAGTTGGCGAATGAGTATACTCATTACATGCTTTTACCTTTTATTCGTTTGTGAGTTCACATTTGTTGGTTCTATTATTTTTATTAAATTGTATTTTTTCATGCTGCAATAGGATCGGGCGCTTTCTTTTCTTGTTGTTCATATATATATATGTTTACATAGAATTGTTGCAAATGTTATGCTGCAGTTCTACCCTCCAATCAGGGCCAGGCATGTAGGCAGCTCCTTCCTACCCTCCAATCAAGGCCTGGGCATGTAGGTAGCTCCTTCCTACCAACCAATCAGGGCCGGGCATGTAGGCAGCACCTTCCTACCCACCAATCAGGGCCTGGGCATGTAGGCAGCTCCTTCCTACCCACCAATCGGGGCCTGGGCATGTAGGCAGCACCTTCCTACCCACCAATCAGGGCCTGGGCATGTAGGCAGCACCTTCCTACCCACCAATCAGGGCCTGGGTGTGTAGGAAGATCCTTCCTACCCACCAATCAGGGCCGGGCATGTAGGCACCGCCGTCCTACCCACCAATCAGGGCCGGGCATGTAGGCAGCACCTTCCTACCCACCAATCAGGGCCTGGGCGTGTAGGCAGCTCCTTCCTTCCCACCAATCAGGGCCTGGGCATGTAGGAAGCACCTTCCTACCCACCAATCAGGGCCGGGCATGTAGGCAGAGCCATCCTACCCACCAATCAGGGCCTGGGCATGTAGGCAGCGCCATCCTACCCACCAATCAGGGCCAGGCATGTAGCAGCTCCTTCCTACCCACCAATCAGGGCCTGGCATGTAGGCAGCTCCTTCCTACCCTCCAATCAGGGCCTGGGCATGTAGGCAGCTCCTTCCTACCCACCAATCAGGGCCGGGGCATGTAGGCAGCACCTTCCTACCCACCAATCAGGGCCCTGGGCATGTAGGCAGCTCCTTCCTACCCACCAATCGGGGCCTGGGCATGTAGGCAGCACCTTCCTACCCACCAATCAGGGCCTGGGCATGTAGGCAGCACCTTCCTACCCACCAATCAGGGCCTGGGCGTGTAGAAGATCCTTCCTACCACCAATCAGGGCCGGGCATGTAGGCACCGCCGTCCTATCCCACCATCAGGGCCGGCATAGTAGGCAGCACCTTCCTACCCACCAATCAGGGCCTGGGCATGTAGGCAGCACCTTCCTACCCACCAATCAGGCCTGGGCATGTAGGCAGCACCTTCCTACCCACCAATCAGGGCCTGGGCGTGTAGGCAGCTCCTTCCTTCCCACCAATCAGGGCCTGGGCATGTAGGAAGCACCTTCCTACCCACCAATCAGGGCCGGGCATGTAGGCAGCTCCTTCCTACCCCCAATCAGGGCCGGGCATGTAGGCAGCTTCTTCCTACCCACCAATCAGGCCTGGCGTGTAGGCAGCACCTTCCTACCCACCAATCAGGGCCTGGGCATGTAGGCAGCACCTTCCTACCCACCATCAGGGCCTGGCATGTAGACAGCGGCTTCTACCCACCAATCAGGGCCTGGCATGTAGACAGCGGCTTCCTACCACCAATCAGGGCCTGGGCGTGTAGGCAGCACTTCCTACCCACCAATCAGGGCCGGGCATGTAGGCAGCGCCATCCTACCCACCAATCAGGGCCTGGGCATGTAGGCAGCGCCATCCTACCCACCAATCAGGGCCAGGCATGTAGGCAGCTCCTTCCTACCCCACCAATCAGGGCCTGGCATGTAGGCAGCTCCTTCCTACCCTCCAATCAGGGCCTGGGCATGTAGGCAGCTCCTTCCTACCCACCAATCAGGGCCGGGCATGTAGGCAGCACCTTCCTACCCACCAATCAGGGCCTGGGCATGTAGGCAGCTCCTTCCTACCCACCAATCGGGGTCTGGGCATGTAGGCAGCACCTTCCTACCCACCAATCAGGGCCTGGGCATGTAGGCAGCACCTTCCTACCCACCAATCAGGGCCTGGGCGTGTAGGAAGATCCTTCCTACCCACCAATCAGGGCCGGGCATGTAGGCACCGCCGTCCTACCCACCAATCAGGGCCGGGCATGTAGGCAGCACCTTCCTACCCACCAATCAGGGCCTGGCATGTAGGCAGCACCTTCCTACCCCCCAATCAGGGGCCTGGGCATGTAGGCAGCACCTTCCTACCCACCAATCAGGCCTGGGCGTGTAGGCAGCTCCTTCCTTCCCACCAATCAGGGCCTGGCATGTAGGAAGCACCTTCTACCCACCAATCAGGGGCCGGGCATGTAGGCAGCTCCTTCCTACCCACCAATCAGGGCCGGGCATGTAGGCAGCTTCTTCCTACCCACCAATCAGGGCCTGGCGTGTAGGCAGCACCTTCCTACCCACCAATCAGGGCCTGGGCATGTAGGCAGCACCTTCCTACCCACCAATCAGGCCTGGGCATGTAGACAGCGGCTTCCTACCCACCAATCAGGGCCTGGCATGTAGACAGCGGCTTCCTACCCACCAATCAGGGCCTGGGCGTGTAGGCAGCACCTTCCTACCCACCAATCAGGGCCGGGCATGTAGGCAGCGCCATCCTACCCACCAATCAGGGCCTGGGCATGTAGGCAGCGCCATCCTACCCACCAATCAGGGCCAGGCATGTAGGCAGCTCCTTCCTACCCACCAATCAGGGCTCGGGCATGTAGGCAGCACCTTCCTACCCACCAATCAGGGCCTGGGCTGGTAGGCAGCTCCTGGCCCTGACTGTTGCAATATTATGCTTTAAGTATATAAAAGGAGACCCCCTAGCAGACAGGGAAGGAGACCCCTAGCAGACAGGGAGGGAGACCCCTAGCAGACAGGGAGGGAGACCCCTAGCAGACAGGGAGGGAGACCCCCAGGAGACAGGGGGGGAGACCCCAAGCAGACAGGGAGGGAGACCCCTATCAGACAGGGAGGGAGACCCCTAGCAGACAGGGAGGGGGAACCCTAGCAGACAGGGAGGGAGACCCCCAGCAGACAGGGAGGGGGACCCCCAGCAGACAAGGGAGGGAGACCCCTAGCAGACAGGGAGGGAGACCCCTAGCAGAGAGTGGAGGGAGACCTCTAGCAGACAGGGAGGGAGACCCCAAGCAGACAGGGAGGGAGACCCCTATCAGACAGGGAGGGAGACCTCTAGCAGACAGGGAGGGGACCCTAGCAGACAGGGGGGGGGGGAGACCCCTAGCAGACAGGGAGGAGACCCCTAGCAGACAGGGAGGGAGACCCCTGGCAGACAGGGAGGGAGACCCAGTAGCAGACAGGGAGGGAGCACCAAGACAGCTTGGGAGCACCAAGCAGACAGGGAGGGAGACCCCCAGCAGACAGGGAGGGAGACCCCTAGCAGACAGGAGGGAGACCCCTAGCAGACAGGGAGGGAGACCCCCAGCAGACAGGGAGGGGGACCCCCAGCAGACAGGGAGGGAGACCCCTAGCAGACAGGGAGGGAGACCCCTAGCAGAGAGGGAGGGAGACCTCTAGCAGACAGGGAGGGGAGACCCAAGCAGACAGGGAGGGAGACCCCTATCAGACAGGGAGGGAGACCTCTAGCAGACAGGGAGGGGGGAACCCTAGCAGACAGGGTGGGAGACCCCTAGCAGACAGGGAGGGAGACCCCCAGCAGACAGGGAGGGAGACCCCCAGCAGACAGGGAGGGAGACCCCCAGCAGACAGGGAGGGAGACCCCTTTCAGACAGGGAGGGAGACCCCTAGCAGACAGGGAGGGAGACCCCTAGCAGACAGGGAGGAGGACCCCTAGCAGACAGGGGGGGGGAGACCCCTAGCAAACAGGGGGGGGAGACCCCTAGCAGACAGGGAGGGAGACCCCCTAGCAGACAGGGAGGGAGACCCCTGGCAGACAGGGAGGGAGACCCCTAGCAGACAGGGGGGAGACCCCCTAGCAGACAGGGAGGGAGACCCCCAGCAGACAGGGGGGGGAGACCCCTAGCAGACAGGGGGGGAGACCCCTAGCAGACAGGGAGGGAGACCCCTAGCAGACAGGGAGGGAGACCCCTGGCAGACAGGGAGGGAGACCCTAGCAGACAGGGAGGAGACCCCTAGCAGACAGGAGGGGGACCCCTAGCTGACAGGGAGGGAGACCCCTAGCAGACAGGGAGGGAGACCCCTTGCAGACAGGGAGGGAGACCCCTAGCAGACAGGGAGGGAGACCCCTAGCAAACAGGGAGGGGGACCCCTAACAGACAGGGAGGGAGACCCCTAGCAGACAGGGAGGAGACCCTAGCAGACAGGGAGGAGACCCCTAGCAGACAGAGGAGGGAGACCCCTAGCAGACAGGGAGGGAGACCCCTAGCAGAGAGGGAGGGAGACCCCTAGCAGAGAGGGAGGGAGACCCCTAGCAGACAGGGAGGGAGACCCCTGGCAGACAGGGGGGAGACCCGTAGCAGACAGGAGGGAGACTCTTAGGAGACAGGGAGGGAGACCCCTAGCAGACAGGGAGGGAGACCCCTAGCAGACAGGGAGGGAGGACCCCTGGCAGACAGGGGTGGAGACCCCTAGCAGACAGGGAGGGAGACCCCAAGCAGACAGGGAGGGAGACCCTATCAGACAGGAGGGAGACCCTAGCAGACAGGGAGGGAGACCCTTAGGAGACAGGGAGGGAGACCCCTATCAGACAGGGAGGGAGACCCCTAGCAGACAGGGAGGGAGACCCCTAGCAGACAGGGAGGGAGACCCCTAGCAGACAGGGAGGAGACCCCTAGCAGACAGGAGGGAGACTCCTAGCAGACAGGGAGGAGACCCCTAGCAGACAGGGAGGGAGACCCTAGCAGACTGGGAGGGAGACCCCTAACAGACAGGGAGGGAGACCCAAGCAGACAGGGAGGGAGACCCCTAGCAGACAGGGAGGGAGACCCCTAGCAGACAGGGAGGGAGACCCCTAGCAGATGGGGGGGAGACCCCTAGCAGACAGGGAGGGAGACCCCTAGCAGACAGCTGCCCCCCCCCCACCCCCACATCAGTGAGACTGCCCCCCACTCCCCCTTCATACTCCTCTCCCTCCCCCCACCCTCCCCTTACTCCCCTTTCTTACTCCTCTCCCCTCCCCCCTCTCCCTCCCCCCTCCCTCCCCCTCTTCCTCCTCTCTCCCTCCTCCCCCCTCTTCCGCCTCTCTCCCTCCCCCTCTTACTCCTCTCTCCCGCCCCCTCTCCCTCCTCTCCTCCCCCTTCTTCTTCTCTCTCCCTCCCACCTTCCCTCTCCCTCCCCCTCTTCCTCCTCTCCTCCCCCTCTTCCTCCTCTCTCCCTCCCC